>NW_002990113.1:3749484-3926069 GCF_000003125.1 Talaromyces stipitatus ATCC 10500
ACGGGGACTGGAGATGCCGCCGAAGTAGGAACCTGAACAGGGCTGGTGGAGACTGGAACGAATTGGTTGTTCATGATTGTCATTGTCTGTGTTGCCTGCGTGGACTGCTGCTGTACCTGGATAATGTGTGGCGATGCATTTCCATCAATTGATGGATTTGTCTGCGTACTTGAAAGGACATGGACCTGCTGCTGCTGTTGAGGAATGTATACTAGTTGTTGCTGCGCAGCTAGTATTTCTCCTCCTTGTAATGCTGCAGAGGCGATATTTTGCGCTATACTTTCGGAGCTCTTCGATTCTGATGGCTTGTCGCTGTCTTGGGGTTGACTAACAGTCTCAGCTATGTCCGCCATTATCCTATTGAAGAGTATATGGGGAAAGGTTGATAGCAAGCTTGGAAAATTTAGCCCTGGGGTTGCGTTTGAAGGAAAGAAGAGAGGTAAAATTGCAATCAGAGCCGCATACCGGTAATCCCTAAACAAAACTTCTGATTACCGAGCATGATACTGTCGGTGGGCACAGACAACGCACTACCAGAGTCAAACCAGTAACCCCCCTGTACGTCAACTTGTATCAAGCGAGTCCTGGTTCTTCAGCAACCCCCCTACCAGAACATGCATGCACTAGCAGCCAGTGCTGTAACCTATTTAGCTAGACTATCAATGCACGGCGACCAGTCCATAGTACATGTAGGTGTCGAAATGATGGCTGACATGTTTTACACTAATCATTCAATTCGGTGTGTCACACAGCAGTCACCAGCGCCAGTATTTCATTCTTAGCCTCGTTGGTCCCAATTATTGGTTTAAGGCCCTTGTCAGGCTGTCATTATGAACGTTGCGCGTTGGCTCTCCGAGGACGAAGATGTGAAAATTGGGTCCGCAGCCAACCAATCCATGGAGACTTTGGGCTCTCATGCTAAACAGTCTATGTAGACTGATAACGTGTACGAGCGAGTCGGCGCCAAGCGGGCACAAATTGTCTCGCCAGATTGCTTAGATTAATAATGAAAATGACAGCTGAGTATCATTTTCATGCTGGCTGGACCTGTAGGATCTTCCCTGGGCTCAACGCGCACTCACTTTATTCACCTGGTAGCCCGTTTTGAAGGATTATCAATCTGACCAGAGATGATAAGACAAGAAGAGAGAAATGGAAATCTAATCCAGATGATTGCTCAATATGCAAGTAAAGTACATTGAAATAGTATTTCAGGGCCCTTGTGCCGCGGGCTCGTTGACCGCCACATCAGTCAGTACCAACAGCCTCCAGATACTTCAGCGTCTTCTGATAGCGGTATGTGCAGTAATCCCCATCCAAGCCCAAGGCAGATTCCGGCTTCTCCTGCAGGTCCCAAATCCGAGTGCGTCTTCCGCTATCCGGTAACCATGCAATCTTGCCATCAGCCTGAGGTTTGCAGATATATAACATCAACTCGTCCACTATATCTCATGGAGCCCATCGCACTCTTCTTCTCCGTGTTTGAAACGAACTTGATATCTTCGTATGGTGGGAGGACGCAATCAAAGTATCTCAAGCGAGCTAAAGGCTGTCAACAAGTGGTCCACACTCTGCAAGTTCTTTGATACAAGGGAGGTATTTCTGGAGAGCGTGAGCCCAGGCGGAACCGCATTCCAGTCCTCTCATCTTGTATGCTTCATTGATAATCTCCTGATCTTTCTTCTGATGAATTGGAACGTATACGCTGGCTGAATTTCTGTGCTTCCTCGCGGGCGTATTCCGGGGATTGTCAGTTGTCGCAAGCAACTTTCTCTTCAAAACCGGGCCGGCAACCTTGTCAACAAGCAATTCTTTCACGATTGCTTTGAGATCAGATGGCGAGATCATGTCCAGCACTTCATGGACCGCTATTTCAAACGGACTAGAATTAATGATGGGAAGGCTGCACCGATAATTCCAGACGTACAGATAGCCTCGTCGGTGGGCTCATCACTTGATAATCTGGCTCTCTTACTATCAGTATTATCAGAATCTTCTACAAAATCAAACAAACAGCGTCCTCCGGACGGTCGTTCCTGTAATTCGGTTCGTTTCCTGCAAAAGAATTTAGGCAGCTCAGAAGAACCGTCATGTTCTGTCACAGACGGATTGGCCATTATTTCTGGTCGAGATCTCTTTCTTCAATTGTGAAATGAATGAATACGTCTGTTGAAAATCTCGTTTGTGTCTCTTTGTCCTTGTCAGGGTTCGACATCTGGGAAAAGTAGTCACGAAAAAGCCGCGCTAAGAGTTCGACACGTTTCCAGCTTAATTGATCTTGATCTGCATCCAGCGTTCAGCGCCAGGGGAAGATATCGTCAAGTCGAACTCAGTATTTCAAGATTTGCTCGTGTCTGCTACTTCATGGAAATAGCTTTATACTTCTTAACTATGCATATCATACTATTTGAATACTAGTGTGCCTGCGCGAGGCATACAGATACACCATGCAATAACCACACACACACGCTCGCTTCAAATGCGAAAATAGGCTCAACAGTCGCTGGATACTAATAGTATAATGCAGTCCAATGCATAACAAATAAAATGGGCATTCAAAACTGCAGCTTGCTCACTTTTATTCCAATCTCTTTCGGTGACACGTCACGGCCGGACATCAAAACCACAGATTTCAAGCTGCCAATAGTAACGACCTCAATCCAATCACCAGCAACATCCTTTTGTGCTAGTATATCCAAGCATGCACCAATCTCCTCTGCCGGAATTGGATTTCGAAGGGAGTCTCGGACGGTCTGGATAAGAGAGTGCCATGAGAATGGTTTCTTCTGAGCGACAACAGCGCTATTATTCGTCGTCATAGTATAAGAAGGCCGCAACAAGGCAAGAACTCTTGCTACATCCTCAGCTCTTTGAGCGGCGGATCGACGAAGTAATTGTTCCTTTGTTGGTGCCGGTCCGAGTTTTGATTGTAGAAGCTCTTTGTTCTTGATACGCTCAAATAAACCCTTACGGCGGTCAGCAGTTGGGTCACGAGCGATGGGTATCACGGACCCTGATGCTGTCGAGGCCAGAGAAGCAGCTTTCAGCATGGCCGTCTTGACCTTGATAACACCACCTTTGAGGTCTTGGAGTCGTTGTTGACCTTTGCGAAATGTGTTGCAGGGATTGAGACAATCCTGAATAGGAGCCAGAGGTAGTTTGTCGAGTTGAAATGGAAGCTCCATTTCATCTTTCTTTCCATCTCTTCGAGACTCCCCTTGATCTTGCCATTTTCTTTCCATAATGTGCACAAATCGTTCATGGAATACGTTTTCATCAAATATTCCTTGTGATCCCGACCCCAAGACATCTAATCTCTCGATGCACACTTTGCCTAATCCATAGTTTGCGATCCGGAATCGCAGGTTGCTGCGACTCGAATTTGTCTTCTCCTCTTTTTTCTCGCCATTTTCATTGCCCTCGTATTCTTCATCCCACACATAGACAATTCTTTGCAAATCTTTCGGCACGACTTTACGTTTTTTCCATATTTTCTCAATGCTCGGCAAAAGTTCCCGAAGATCGGCAGATGCGGAGTAGTCATTGTGAGCAAAGTGTAGGGATAGTGCCTTTAGGAAGCAAGAGTGAAGATCGAGGAATTCTGAGAGCGCGGCGGGACGTTTTATAGTAGTCGTAGTTTCGGTTATGTTTGGTATCGAGGCTGATTTTTTGAAAGAAGGTGGTTTCGGAAGTGGACGTGTGCTCGTGCTCTTGCTTCTGGTCGTGGTAGATCTCGTCCGGGAGCTTCGGGGAGTTGAGAAAGAGAGATCAGAGAATTTCAAAGTCTTTGAAGGGGTATCTTCGACCGATAGATCTGGTAAGGCCTGTGTAGAGGGTGCGACTACCTCAGCTGCACTTGTGGCATCGTCGTTGGTAGTTGTGGAAGCGATTTCGTTGAGTTTTCGTTTCTTCGACGGAGACGCAGTCAGTTTGCAGGAGGGACTGTTACAATCGTCAATTACTTTACCGCCATCGAGCAGCAAGAGCGATTTGGAAGAAGGAAGAGCGCCTGGTTTGGATGTCCTTGTGAATCGCTGAATGCCTGCTCGCTGCGACTGCGAGCGAGGAAGGTGAGAGCGAGCCCGGTTCCTGGGACGAGTGGCCGTGGACATTATAGTGGTTGCTCTTTCTTTATTATTTTTTCAGTCGTTGTGTCTTGAGCTATATTGATTTTTTTTTGCACTTTCCTCAAGAATTGACTGGCAAGAGAGTTGTGGTGTTGACAATTCAATAGTCTTTGTTTTGCAGTGACTGTTCTCCGTTTTTGGTGTTTCCTTTTCCCAAAGTGGCTGGTTCGACGCGACCAAACAAAGACGCGTCGCTCGCGTCAATTTCGCGTTCCGCTTTACCCAAATCGGGAAGAATACTTCACAAATACACGACTGGAAATTTTATTAGCAAGAATCAAAGACCAGAGCTTGAAGATGATGTGAATAGGTCTTGTTCATATATTTAATCTTCACTCAGAGTGGGGTATGTTTTCATCCTGCTAAATTCTCCGAGTAACCACAGCAATTATCCGTACAGCTGGAATGTGAAGACCGGCCATGCGCACATCTCAACTGATATATGAAATCAAACTGGAGAAACATTCATTCCAGCCAGAAGCAAGCGGCCCTCATACGAATCGATACTTCTTATTGCCAGCAATACAGCAAGTTCTCACAATACCGATTATCTCGTCGAGGCGCATCAGAAACATCACGAGCCATTACTGGTAGTCAATCCCACAAAAGCAACCAACACAGCAGCATACGCAGCAGTACTTGACATGACATCAATCGGCTTCTCCCATATCAACAATTCAAACAGAGCCACACATACCGTCGTCGAAACAAGCGCGGTATAAAGCGTATTGTGGCCTACGTAGTCATAGTCCTTTAGGGCTTGTACTACTAACCCCGTTTCTGATTAACGTGCACAAGTGAAGAGAGAGCGAATGCACGGGAGAGATATAATGGGGGAGCACCATATTGCTTCAAATCCTCAGCCCAATCGACAGGTTCACTAGCACTGTACTGGAGATCAACTGCATGCTAAATCAGGCTATGCTACAGTTTCCGTATGTATGATCACTGCAGCTCCAAAAGATCGATTTGATAGCTGTATTTTCTCTTTTGCTTGTCTGTTCATCAGTTGATTTCTTATGATCGTGAATAGTATTCGTATTCTTCGGAGATCCTTCTCTGGAGACTTTGCATTCCATGACCATGCAAGGAAGGTTCTCTTCTGTTTGAAGATCTTTAGTATGATATTGCTGCGGTGATGGTCGATCATCCAATATGGATCAGTGAAGTCTAAATCTTCCTGTCCAGCATTGGCTTCGACATCATGTCCCGGATCACGTCTCTGGAACATATTGTACAGTATGCTGTATCGTCGGCTTTCACTACCGAGTAATGGTAGGTCTATTGGCAGATTATATAAGTTCAACAATAACACGACGATTGTGACTCGGATTCTCCGTATCCCGGCAGCAAAATCGTAAATTGAGAATCATCGCAGCCAATAGGCTTCTACCTACGAAGATCGGAATGAGAAGGCTTATTATACACAAAACATTGTCATATGATATTACATGCAGGGCTAAGTTTTTGACGACAGGTCATGATGGTATCGCATTATATTACTTTCTTTCCTCCGGCTACTTATAATCGCAGAGGGAAGACAGGATTCTTGTCTCATCAAACCTTTTATACATGCACCATGGTACCTCCACCACTCAAAGTAAATGCGCCTGACCATCATTTTCTCGTAACTTGCTGCGGCTTGACACTACAACAAATACTTGAAACGCTCAAGACTCTTAAGGACACCAAAGGATCGCTTGGGTGAGACCGAAGAAATCGTATTCTCCGCACAGCAGGTAACACTGTCTCTATGGACCTTCTCTCAGGTATTACCGCCGTGTCTCTATCCCAGAAGCCTGGAAAGGTCATCTTGATATTCGAAGACAAGGAGAAAGCAAAAGCATGGGAAAGAGATATGGTTCTCTGGGAAGAAGATGCCAAACGCGGCAACGTCACAAATAAACCTTATCTCAGCCTTGTGACAGTCTGAAAAGTCGCAGATTTCGATAGGAGGTTGAGCATATCGTATGGGATCAGGCACCCTTTCGTGAGCCCTCTTGCGATGGCGAGTATGTCGTCGGATATATTGCAAATATATTTCAGCAATGTGTTTGGCTTGCTAAGGTTCCATGAAACCTTCAACTCATCTAGGAATCTTGTGCGAGAGGAGCTTGGGCTTGGAAACGAAGACTTTCAGCGTTCCGAACGATCCTTGAAGAAATAAGATGAAGAATTATTGGCAGAGTGGAAGACATCAGATTAGTTAAAAGCCCTATATTAACCATCATTGATAACCCTAAAAGCATCCAATTAACATCGGCCTCATAAAAAAGATAGTATGAATCTCATATGACGTTTCCTTCAGGTATCATGAATTAAATCGAGATCACTTCCCCCCAAACCACGATGTGATACTCTTCTTCGCCTCTGCAGCCTTCTCTTCCACTTTTCGGTCTAATTTATCGACCGTCGTACCCATTTGTTTGGCTGTATCTTGACGAATTCGTTCAATCTTTTCCAGACTTTCCTTTGCACCTTCTCCGAAGCGACTATTGGCATCTTTGGCTTTCGCATGTGCTGAGTCGACCTGCTCCATGAATTGATTAGTATTATCGCTCTGAGACGGTCCGCTATACCCAAGGCAAAAGGGAGACGTACAATTTCGTCGAGTTTGGCAGTCGCCCTCGCGCCTATTTCTTCGCCTTTAGCCGCAGGTTCATTGGTACCCGGTAGTTTGGCACGCGCTTTTTCGGCATCGGCTAAATTCATGTTAGCGGTATCCTGGTAATCGTATGTAGTGAAGAGAGGTACCTTTAGCACGCTGCGCGGCTCCGTCGACGTCACCGCCGGATTTGTAGAGATAGTAACCGCCGGCACCAGCAGCGGTGAGACCAAGGTAGAGAGGTAGACGTGATTTGGACATGTTGACTGTTGTATAGGTGAGGTGTAGCTGAATTGGTTGAGTGTTTTGAATTGAGCCGAAAGAGCAGAGGGAGAGAAGAGGAGAAAAGTATTTAAAGATGAGGCCGGACTAGGCAGGACTATGACGTGAGGTATGCAACAAGGTTAGCCTAGGCACTATCCGAGGATGTCACTTTAGTCTGGAATAGATTTAAGATCATCATGTAGCTCTAAACTTGTTCATCCGTCGCTGGTGATTACATAGACCAAGACAGCGCCTGCAACTCATTTAGTCTCCTTGAATACAAAATTTTACTTGATTGCTCTAACATATCCTTCTCATTCAGTATATTTCTAGGTCTCTTCTTGTTGTATCGTGCTGAAAACGCATGTTTCTAGACTTCAACCTTGGAATTCAGGCAGATATGCTTCAATCTGAAGCTCTGATTGGTTGTAGTACAGTGTGGGGTAAGCATGAGATAATGATGTCATCACTCCTGCTTTTGTTATCCGCTAACCATATACAGTTAGCCTAGTGGCCTCAGGCCGCAATGTGCATTGTCCAGCCGTGGCCAATCAGCTGTCAGTTTTCTCATATATTTTGCTTCTGCTTCAAGCTGGAAGCAAAAGTCACAAGAAGTCGGTATCATTGTCTCTTAAGTGGTAGTCGGGGAGCTAGAGAATCATCTCTTCAGCATGCTCATACTCAAATCGACGTCGCAGCAAGAGAGCCAACTCTTATACTTCGAAGCCGCCCCATTGATTGAAGAAGAGTCACGAATAATCGATCAACAAAGAAATATGGTCTTATATAGCTTTTCCACATTAGAAATCAAACATAGCCTTTGATACATATTTTGTGTCGCTGTTGCAGTTCACGTGCCACGAAGACTTTTGTTGGCTTGCTCTAACCCTGATATCAAAATAAACTTTACGAAAGGCAAGCCGGCCTGTCCTTCCGCGGCAAGTCACTTACCGATGGCGAATCCAACATCTATATCCCACGGAATATATTCATCCACTGGCCTTTTGATTGTCTTCTGTTCCTTTTCACTTCTATCACACGCGGGAAATGATTCATCCCGATCATGCGAGTGTCGCCGGCTACACCGCAATGCCCAAACCAGCAAGACGAGCCGTCAAGGCTTGTCGGTTTTGTCGTCAACGGAAAGTGAGTTAACCCTCAATAGGACTCCGGGTTCTCATTTTTAGGCTAGTCACCTGGATGTTTAGAGGACACTAGCGGTGATTCATGATTCTGGATGGGCTTTAAAAGATATCGGCTCACGATTATGGCTGCATAGATGAAATGTGATAGTCGACAGCCGTCATGTCATGCGTGTGAGCTTCATGGGAAACTTTGTGTCTATGAGGAACTTCCGAGACGACCTAGGTAAGCATTTTATCATCTACGTCATTGGGACGGTTTTAGCATGCAACCAACACATTGTGTAGACCGTCAAATTCTCGAATCAAAGAACTAGTTGAAGAAAACGAGCGGTTGAGAGTATCCTTAGCGCTTTCTCAGTCTCAACCTGGGTGTGATGATGGGCCTGCGTCCTCGCTTACCCGTGATGATAATCCTCCGCCTCATGAAACCTCAAACCTGATGTCAAGGGATTGCATTGAGCGGGAGCAACAGCCAGAGTTTGATCAGTCCGCCCTCTCTGCTAGCAATGAAGACGTCAGAAGCGCACGCTCGAGTTCCAGGAAAGCCGTAAGATCCTCAAGGAGGAATCCAACGCCCAGAAATGTTCAGAACTCGCTCAGCTTCACAGAGGCCAGAAATACTCAGTCAAACGACGCGGAGCCTAGGTATCATGGACCAACTAGCACATTGTTTGATGACGCTGTTGGAGACCGTCGAATTCAACATAGCGTCCCTATTGCTCCCAGACTTCCACCCGCATGGGTGCAAAAGGGATTAATGGCTGAGGCAACATGTCAACGTATGTTCAGCCAGTTCATACACGGTGTAAGGACGTCTGACCGACTGACCTCAATAGGCCACATGGAAACAATCAATTACTCCCAGAAGAAACTTGACTTTGACGGCATCGATCCAGGTCTCGGAATGCATCTATTAGACCTTCATTGGAATCGCCAACACCACGCCTTCTTAATAACTTACCGCCCAGCTTTTATGCGGGACATGGCCTGTAATGGACCATATTATTCGAAACTTCTTTTGAATGCCATATACTTTGGTGCGTCCAAATTCAGCTCTCGGCCGGAAGTCCGCAGAGAACCTAAGGATGTCCGGACTGCAGGCTGGTTATATCGCGAGCGAGTTAGAGAATTGCTTGGTGGCGCCCTAGATCGCAGCGATATTACAACTATACAAGCTCTGTTGGTAATGGCCAGCTCTTTGTTCGCATTAGGTGATGAAAGAAGCGCTGCATGGCTTTATGCAGGCACTGCATTTCGTATGATTATCGATTTGGGGATGCATGTTGATGGGTCTCGGCTGCCTAATAATCGGAGGTTCAGTGATGAGGATCTCGAAATCCGGCGGCGTGTATTCTGGGGAGCATTTGGTATTCTCTTCTGAAATCCAATGAAGAGGACCATTCACTTACAAATTACAGTGGTCGATAAAATCCAGAGTCTCTATCAAGGTCGACCTGTCAGCCTCCAAGAACTGGAATGCAGTGTTTCAATCCAATTCATGGACCATTACGAGGAACTCGAGCACTGGAAACCATTCGCATATTCAGAAACGCAAAAGTATCCAGGATCACCAGCTTATAGTGTCTCGACATTTACCCAGCTTTGCAAATTGAGTCTAATCATGAACCGTATTCTCAACAAAGTCTACGGTGAAAGAAGTTCGAAAAGAACTCCAAGTGAACTTGCACAGGACCTCAAATCTTTGCATTCTGATCTCGATCAATGGTGCACAGGCTTGCCAGCGCATCTCACGTATGATCCTGCTGATACCTCCAAGCCTATTCCCCCTCCTCATGTCCTATCCTTACTGTAAGCCTCTAGAGTTTTTGATATCTTCAAGTCCCTTTGCTGACCAGATAAAAGAGCGATGTACAGTGTCCTCCGCATCCTTCTTCATCGACCATTCGTCTCAGATGGAGACCTACACTCCAGTCCCTCCAACGCCATAAACTCCTTTCTCGTATGTGCAACAGCAGCAAAAGAAATCGTCAGAATACTACGAGCATATGACTCTGCTTTCTCCATTCAGCGAGCACCATATTTGATTTCTTATGCCACATATGTAAGCGCTACGATTCACGTTCGCATCGCAGCACAGCGTGAACCGGGTTCGGAAGCTCATATCTGCCTGGCGATATGTTTAGATGTCTTTAAGAAGAATCAGGAAACGAATTGGGCTGTGAGGAGAGCGAATGGGATTATACACAATCTGATGAAACGGATGAATGTTTCAATTGGTGAAAGCGACATCAAGGCGTCGACAATGGAACAACATTTCGGAAACGATGATGGCCAAGAAAACAATAGCCCTATCTCCACGAGAGAACAACCTTTGACTCATCTAGCTATCACCGATGATCGAAACAAAGGCCTGGAAAATAATCCAAGAATGAATGGCCCAAATGACGATCTCATTTTATCGCCCTCGAACACAAGAACGAATGCCCAAGTAACCTCTGATCTAGATATTGACGCTATTATCCAAAGCTTCATCCGTGAACAGGAAATATACGCCCCGTCAAACTATCAAGGCGCAGAAAATACTTCAATAACCTATGAAGCCAGTCCTTTGGGACTGACCAGAATCAATAATGAATGGAGTAGCACTCCAGGAGCATTTATGTCAAATGAGATGGGTGTACAGCCTCCCTCATTGACTGGACAGTTGTTGCAGCCACCGGGAGATAATAGTTACGGGACGGAATACGCCCATCAGTCTTATCAGAATCAATTCTCCGCAAATGATATGTTGTTTGGATTTAATAGTTCGGAGATGGAGGGAAATGGGTGGGAACTTGATGATACCATGGTCTGAGAAATAAAATGTCTTATGAAGGCATGAGTGATATCTTCCTAGATGTACAAAATCTTGTATCCTTCTCACGTTTTCATGGCAATACTACCTTTATCGTTGACAAAGTGAATATGAATGTGGCGAATTATCAAAAATGTCATGCTTAATGATACCTACGTACCGGATTTCCTTTGACACCCCGTGGCTTTCCCTTTCCATTTTAGTGCTCATCCCCTCGCTGCTTTTACTCACTGAGTAGAACTGAGCACGCCCTGAGTGCCGCTGACCGGATCAGTGAGCCAATGCAGAGAGCAGTCTGATCCGCTCACTGAACAACCCCATGGCGACCTCGCTTTCTAAAAAGTCGAGACCATTTCCCTCATCGGAAACATATTCACCCAATACCAGACTCTGGAGCACGCTTTATATAGTTCCGAAATGTGTTCCTTGTGGAGGACCTCATGAGTCATTCAGTAGAAACTGCCGAGTACGCCTCTTGCAATCTCATGCGTAAATCATTTTGCGCACTACAACTCAACGTGGGTAAAAGAGACACGGTACAGCAAAGCTTAATGAATAATGACAAAATTAGAGACTACGGGGTGATGGCAGTATCCGAACCATATACGCGGATAATTGAAAATGCGGTTATAACAAGTCCAATAGGTCACAGTCTTTGGGCAAAGATGATACCCACAGAGAGACATAAGTGCAGATGGCCAATCCAGAGTATGCATGGGTTCAGGGTGATATCGAGGCTGGACAGATCCCAGTATCATTCTCAGATCTGACAGCCGCGGTACCATAACTTCCAGGCCGGGCAGTGCTAGTAATGTTAGTCTATGTGGAGAGAATCAGTGAAGAAGCATTGACATCCACATTAGATTGTTACGCAGCCTAGTAGCAGACATCCAGGGCATGGGAGGAACAGACAGATGTGTTGATAATGGGAGACTTCAACAGGCATGACCAACTCTGGGGAGGAGATCAGATACCTTCTTTGAGACAGGGGGAGGCCGATGATCTGATTGACTATATGAGCGAGTACTCTCTCCAAAGCCTCCTACCTAGAGGCACGAAAACATGGCAATCAGGGGATAGATAGATAACAACTGACTTGGTACTAGCATCAAGAGAGCTAGCAGAAGAGATGGTACAGTATGGCATATACTATATAAACCATGGATTAGACCATCAAGCAATTAAAATGGAGTTTGATATATTAGTTCCAGATTAACTAGTTAATGAGAGACTGCTCTTGAAGAACACGCCATGGACAGAAATCAGATCTAGACTAGCTACCAATCTACAAGTGGTTCCTCTAAGTGGCTCAGTGCAAGCGCAGACAGACCATCCCATAATAGTAGTCATGAAAGCAGTCCTAGAGCTATACTAAGAGCAAAACCCTTACTATATACTAAGCGGTGATGGAACTTAGGTCTAACATAACTTCGCTATATATATACCTACTAGATAAATTAGGCTAGATCTTAACGTAGAAGGGAATACATAAATCCTAAGCTTAAACGATAGGCCAAAGGCGCAGCAAAGGAATATCATGATTCAATCCAGAAATAGAAGAAGGCACACTGGGAAGACTTCCTTGCTAATAATACTAATATATGCAGGCAACTAAATATCTAAAGCTAGGTGGTAACTCATTTTGCGATAAAATACCACTACTGACAAAATCAGATAGGTCTACTACCAAAGACAAAATAGAACATGCTGAAGAGCTACTTGGATTAAAGATGAGGGAGCCTAACTACAAAGGTAGTTTACCCCGGAAATGCATCTTGTCAAGGTGCCCATTTCAGTCAAGTCTCTCGCCGCTTTACTCCCCCGCTAGCGGCGTCGGCTCCCGCGTCGCTCGCGTTGATTCCCGCGAGGCTCCCGTGCTCTCGCGTCCTGCTCTGGCGTGCTTGATGTCTGCTCACGGCGGCTCCCACTAGACCCCCGTTCCCGTCCTCTCTGCCACAGCCTCTCTACAATCCACCTTTTCCGTTAATCTTCAATATTATCAGCTATAGACGAGATGACTCGTTTCATGGCCATGGAGCTCATCCTGGACCAACTAGGGCCAAGATTGGCTCTCCTTTTCAATGCGAAGCGAGATTTGGCTATTGGCTCGATAATAGTCTTGACGGCTCCCTGTGCCATCTTTATAGAATGTGCTTATCCTACAACTTGGTACTTCGTCCCTAACTCATTCTGCGTCGCAGTCAACCGCTTCTACCCTTATATTTGACCTTCATTACTTTTTTACAATTCCATTAGATCCGAGTTCCCCTGCTATGCCCCTGCAAAGGAAAGGAAAGCCATTTCTTGAGAAGGCTCGGCAGAATGGCGCAGATCAAAATAGACAAGGAATTAATGGCGAAAGAGTCAACAGTCAGGTCGAGCCCAATACAGAGAAGGAATATGAGAAAGCACAGAACATGTGGAGAGAGTTTGTTTTCCCCTTTCGACAGATCTAATTCTGATTCTAATTGGTCATAGATTCTGTTCTTACAAGGGAAAAGATCCTATAGCAAGCGTCTATGATCTGGAGCCGCTGAAGGACTTTGTACATCACCTAGCTTACGGGATTGAGGGAAGATACGACGACGAAGCAGCAGGGCAAGGTTCTGTGAAGGTGGTGTGGAAAAGGTTCACCGCCGGGTTTAAACGTAATCATGACGGTATCCCTAGGCATATAACACTCTCTGTGACGAATTTAAGCGAGCTGTGTTCTCCTTTCGTCTCCCTGATCTCCTTTGTTCTTTCGCGTCCTCACCCTCCCCGTGTTTCTGATATGGCAACCGCGATGAATCACTGTTGGTGTCTAATTGCCGATAGTTCCTTCGTGAAACAGTATTCCCGACACGTGGAAATAAGCGGGTTAAACGGAGGCGGAAGCATGCAAGGAAGAATCACTTCATCCACCTCGGTCGGCAGCTCTGGGAAAATGACTACCATGAATACACCAAAACGATCATAAGAGTCAGCCTATGGGCGCAGATGCTAGTCTACGTCTTCTCGTCTGCGAGGCTGTGTGAGTACCTCGAGGGTGTCTCTCGTGCAAACTCTCGCAGGGGGTTGTATTGCAAGATTAGTCGTCCTCTCGCGGGATTGCTGCAGAAAGAGTCCTAGCCGACTCCTTTCCACTTCAGGATATCAAATTAGGGTCATTCGAAATGAGCTCAGCGAGTCTGAACTTGTGTTTCAGGTAGTGAAGGACGCGAAGGGTATGACAAATGCGCCTGAGAAACGGTCAGTTGCCGTTGTCCGTAGTCGATTTTATATAGCTCTGATAGTGGAATTCTAGACCCGAACATGAACTTTATGAAGGATTATCGACAAGTTCACAGTATCTTCTATTAAACCCGATGCTACCGATCCTCGCGATGTTGGTTGCGAGTGATAGGCTGCGAGACTATTGTACGTCGAAAGCTGTTTTGGCAATCTCCGCTCCTCCACCGGACGAGGTTCACGTCCTCGAATGGAAAGATCCAGATTGCCCGCTCTTTGAAGGCCTAGACGACCCATCGCCAATTCTATGCACCAAATAATGGGGCCGACAAGGGGACAAAAACCTACCCATAGGAGTATTGATAGCAATATCCTTTGAAAAACCCCCCTGGATTCAGTTCCACCTGGTATGAACCGATTAGCAAAGAATGATCCAGGAAAGAAAAGAAAAGCAAGTGATACATTGTCCGATGGTTGAATATAGTGACCAGCTCCTATTCCAGAAGCGTATGAGTCCCCAATGGCCGCCAATTTCTCTATCCAGGTATGATCAAAGGGGCTGGAGGCTTGAATGGATGCCCGGGCATAATTGGTTGACGCGAATGCTATGGTGATAGTATGGGAAAGAACCACCAAGATAGCAGTAAATAGAACCATCATTGTTTATCAATCAATTGTTTCACCCGTTCAAATGTTCTTGAGAAAGGAAAACCGTGGTTTTCTTTCTTTCTTTCTTTTTAAGCGGTCTCTCATGTTTTTGTCCAAAACTCAAGTGACACACATCTGAAAGACACTAACGCTACATATGTACCAGAAGAGGGACGCCATTATCAATTTTGCACAAGAGATCTAGACCAGGACTAAACACTTGTGAAACAAAATGGCTGAACAATCTACTGCCGCCAACCAATTGACACTGTGCAGTTAACCTTGCTGATGAGATATAGACAGAAACATACTACATATGCACATGCATTTTGGTCGTACATGTGCATCAATCAATTGATGATATCTGTACGATGCAAATTCAATGTTATGCTAAATCTGGCAGATGGTATTACACCAAGGAATACTCGGGTATTTTTACATGACTAAATTAAACGATCCATAGTTCCATACTGTGTATTTCAAGCCACGGCGCTTATTTCCTCCCCGAATAATTATATCCAAATTTTGTATGTGGGAATGTTATGTGTTAAATAGTCAAGGACCTCCAGGACAGGGTGACTCCACAACATTTGAGGCTAAAACATCCAACGACACTAAGTACCATCACCATGCCCAATAAAGTAGTCCAGCGGAAACTAATGCTGAAGTGCTTACGGAGTAGTGAGTGCCGGAATATAGACCTAGTTCCTTATATGGATATATCGTTTAGTGCTCGCCTTCGCTTGTCATCGCTCTAGTAAACCAACGTTCCGACACAACGTTTCCGAATAACCTCACATCGAACCGTCACACTGAGCTCACTGACACACTCTATAAGGCTACCTTAGAATGCCACGATATAATCACAACATTATTACTGGACAAAGATGATACCTATAGAGAGATATGATAGAAGATAGCCAATTAGAAGCATGCTATGGGTTTGGAGTGATATTAAGGCTGAATAGATTCTAGTAGCATCTCTAGATCTGACAGCCGCGATACTCTAACTCCTAGGCCAGGCAGTGCTAGTAGTGTCAGTTTATGTGGAGGGAGACAGTGAAGAAGCATTAACATCCACTATTAGATTGTTATATAGCCTAGTAGCGGATATCTGGGATAGGGGAGGAACATGGATAGATGTGTTGATAATGGGAGACTTCAATAGGCATGATTGACTCTAGGGAGGAGATCAGATATCTTCTGTGAGACAGGAAGAGGCCGACAATCTGGTTAATTATATAAGTGAAAACTCTTTATACAGCCTCCTATCTAGAGGCACGAAAACATGGCCATTAGGGGATAGAGAGATAATAATTAACTTAGTACTAGCGTTAATAGAGCTAGTAGAAGAGATAGTACAGTGTGGTATACACTATGTGACGGTGCCAATCTGCTTGGTTTGAGTACGCTATTCTAGCTAACTATCTCGTACAAGAGGTGCTTGTCGACAGGCAATATTAAGCATAAAGGGGAAAAAGGAAGAAATGAAGTAAAAGGTCTGGTTCTCGCTTCTCATGTAAATCTCTGTGCAACGCGCCTTTCCCTATCCAGTTCTGACGTCTGATGTTGATATCACTTCCCAATACGGCGCGGATAGGGTTACACGGCTCCTAGCCCTATCCGTGAACTGAAACGGGAACGCAGAGCCATGCCCAGCCGTCACACACTATACAAACCATAGATTAGACTATGAAGCAATTAAGATGGAGTTTGATATATTAATGCCAGAGTGATCAGTCAATGAGAGACTGCTCTTGAAAAATGCGCCTTGGACAGAGATTAGATCTAGAGTAACTACCGATGTCACTGCTAGGGTGAAATAGGTCTTCATTTGCAGAGCGTTCACCTTTCGCATCCGAGTTTGCTTCCGCCATTAAGCCGGGTAGCTATGTGATTGCACCACTGTTGAGCCCAGGAAACATATTGAAATTGCGCTCCATCGCTTCCAGGACGTCCACTGAGGGAATGACATGCGATTTTAGACTCAACGCTACCTGCGAATATCTGTCCGTAGATATCGCCCGTCTTGGTATTTCGTACGACGGAACCGCAGTCACCAAGCTGAAGACATTCCTCAAAATCAACCTCGAATGCTTCTCGGTGGTTTTGGGGAGGCGGAAGTATAATGGTCTACCAGATAGCTTTCCAGTCAAGATTTCGCCTGAGCTTGTTATTGCCGTAACATCAGCATCTCCATTACCGACCTTACACATATTATCCCACGAAAAGGTGGGAAGGGTCGCTGTGAGATAGTCATTATCGTTGATCTTAATTAGTACAGTCGAGCTCCATTGAGGTGATAAAAGGTGGTTTGATCTCGAAGTGCATAGTGGCAGCCTGCCCGCAGTGTCCTCTGATTCCAAGGACCGGATGGGCAGGATGAGCTCCTTATAAGCTTCATCCAGCGCATCGTAGAGTTTCTAAATCCGCATAGCAGATACTGTCGAGCATAAAGAACAGTGAGGCTGTACTCGTACAATGTAACAAGAAACAACGGAAATATAAGGCAATAAATGTAGCAAGCAACAAAGAACAATAAGAAGCTGCCCCGAGTATCAAGATCTGAGTTATGGTTGGAGCGAGAGCGAACCCTAACATTGAGCATGGGACATTGATACTTAGTCTTGCTAGGGAACTGAGGGACCTGAACCAAAATTGAATAAACCCGTTTTGTGTTCTTTAATAAAGGCAAGCACTTGAATAGTATCCCTTAGATACCCTTTCGCTTAGAGATTTAATACACCTTGAAAGATTCGGATCGGGCCATCGTAGAAGCTTCATCAAAAATCTCAGTTTGAAAATAGAACCTCAATCCAGCCATTTTATGTTAGCAAATGCTAAGGTTTGGATCCTCTATAACTCAACTAGGGGCTGCACGGAGAGGTAATTGGCATGAAAGGCAGATGGATTCTCTACGAGTGAATTCTGAGCACCGTGATAATAGTTCTTCAATCAAAACAGAAGGATACCTCGATATATCGCTAGTCGAATTTGCAGAGTGACCTGTCCACAGCTGCACTCTCAGTGTCTGCCCAGTGAGCACTTAGGGAGCGTCGGCCCGGACTGAAATTTACTCAGTGAGCCTGACTGCGAGTGCCCTCCCAAAAGTGGCGGGAACTGTGAAAGAAAATCACACTCGGCAAAAGAAATCTGGTACGTATAGCTACCCAGGTACAACGGAAGACATCCGACTTCTCCAAGGAAAAAGAAAGCTATATAATGGCAAGAGACTAAATACATATTCACACCTGCTCCTTTTGCATCACAGTAGGCTTTAACCCTCCTACCTCCCGATCAACAGAATCAGACTCTCCCGGAGTCTCAGGGGGCGGCACAGAATAACTCCTAGCCTTTTGCACAACATCAAAAATATTGTTAGTCTGCCGGAAAATAATATCCATCTCCTCCAATGACCGGCCATTCGTCTCTGGAAACAAGAAATACACAATTGGCACAAAGGATGCATTTAGCACAGCAAAGATAATCCAATATCTACTGCCCAAGTGTGTGGTGCCTGGAGGCGTAATCTGAGCGACAACGAACTGGCAAAGCCACTGCGTCGCGTTGGCGACTGCTGTGATGGGTACGCGCAGTCGTAAGGGTGCTAGTTCAGTGGCGTATAGGAATGTTTGACCCAGGAATCCGATGGGATAGAAAAGGTCGAATAAGAAGACGAAGACAACGGCTGCGTTTGCGGCGCTGCTGCCTTTTGGTTGGCCGCCTGTTCCTGCGATAACTGCTGTGCAGATTGCGAGGCCCGTACCGGTTATCATGAAGAGTTTTCGGCGGCCATATCGGTCAATTAAGAAAAGTGGGATAATGGCACAGAGGGTTTGAAAGGTAGTTAGACAAGCGCCAAGCACTTTAGCCTTGTCACCTTTGAAGCCTAGATCCTCAAAGATTGTGCTAGTATAAAACACCAAGGCGGAAATACCGCACATTTGCTGGAACATTTGTCCACAAGCTGCGAGTAATGTGCGATGTAGGACACGCTCTTCCCCGTTTCTGGCAAGTTCCTTGAGACTGCCAGTGACCAGGGACAAGGATCGTTCGATTTCTGCCATTTCCTGACGCACTTTGGGTGAGTCTTCGGACTCGTTTTCCAATGCAGCCAGAACTCTTCTGGCTTCTTCCATTCGTCCCTTGCGGGCTAACCAGCGTGGTGACTCGGGCATTAGGAATAGACACGGAATCACAAACAGGGAAAAAGTAACAGGGAATATCAAAGGTAGTCTCCATTGAACAGACTTGTTGGATGAGAATGAACAGCCAAAGGATACCCATTCCGAGAGGGTAATTCCACTGCTAATACAGAGACCTTCTAGGACAACAAAGGCTCCACGATGTGCTGTTGTAGAGCACTCCGACTGCCAAACGGGTACAGCACTACTGATTGTGCCAATAGCAGCACCGATAACTAATCTGCCGATGGTGAATTGCGCGACACCGAAAGCAGAGGCCTCTAGAACAAGACCGATGATAGACAATAAGAGACCGATGAGGACGGTTCGTAGTCGGCCGATGCGGTCACTGTAGCCAATACAGAGCAAGGAGCCGATGACAGCGCCGAGATCGTACGATCCGGTGACGACGCCTTTGATTGTGGCATTGTGAGATTTTTGAGCGCCGGTAGTATTCACTGTGTCGATGGATGGAAATTGCTAGAGTATCAAGACGTCTGAGCGTAGATCCTGAAAATATAAGGGGGAATAACTCACATGGACAAACGACTCCAACGTCGCGATACCCCCGGTTGATCCATTATTGTATCCGAAGAGAATAAAGGAAGGCGCAACGACAAGCAAAACCATTGCTGTCCTAAGCTGTGTGCCTCGAAGGCGTAGAAAGCTTTTTCCGCCTCCCATTTAGAAATTGTCCTACTTGCGAACAGAACAATCGGGCTGTATGATTGTAGTTCTGAAATCAAGTATGGCCGGTATTATACATTTATCCAAGCAGATAAATGCCAAATTTATATATTTTCCACGTGCGTGCATGACAAGGATCCCCGCAAAAAACTAGGTCGGATGCATGCGAGAGGCATTGACCCATATCGGTGGTACACCGTTCACCCCACGGGGAGATGAGCGAATCCACTTTGTCCGGACCAGAACCACCCATTGCTTAACTATCTTTCAGCTATCAATAAAAAGGTGGAACCTTTCTAGAAGTTGGGGTGGCGTGGCTGGAGGTATTCCGTGAATTCCCACGGCTTTTGAGATGCCGTGGCTCGTGACTTGCCGTGCCCTAACAGGATGTCAATCATATGCCGTGTACGTATGAGTAGGCAAATGACTCGGCAAGAAACATAAGGATTAAGCATGAAAGGAGAGGCGTATACAATTTTAGGAATTAGCCATCGAAAAGTGATCGCACTACCATTTCCGTCATGGATGTCCGCAATTCACCGAAGACATAAAAAAACCTCGAGTTATCACCTGGCCGAACAGAAAAGGTAAACGGACAAGTACAAGTGATATACCCACAATAGTAAGCAGATGCAGATCAACCATATCAGAACATTGCTCTCGTCAACACGTCTTCGAGCAACAACTGCTGCCGCCGCAATGCCCACAGCATACAGTCCCGTGTCTATAGAGACACAGAAGCCTCGAGTGCCGTCCCAGCTAATTGTAAAAGCAACCGGAACAGCCCTAGACCTATCTCGACAAAAACGATATCGTCTCAAATCCGTCTTGATGCGTTCTGGAACATCTAGGGGTCTATTTCTTCATCGTCATGACCTCCCGCCTTCACCCTCAGACTGGGATTCGGTGTTAATCGGTGCCATGGGATCTCGTTACAATGACCCTCGACAACTTGAAGGTGTTGGTGGCGCTACATCAACCACTTCCAAGGTGGTTATCGTTGCGAAGTCAGATCGGCCGGGTATCGATGTTGAGTATACCTTTGCGCAGGTTACAGTGGGACAGGAAAAGGTTGATATGACGGGGAATTGTGGGAATATGGCCTCTGGAGTAGCGGCTTTTGCGCTTGAAGAGGGCTTGATAACTGCTGCTCCTGGTCAGATGGAGGTAAGCATTTATAACCTCACACAAGTCTTTGTCAGCCATATATACCATTGTAAAGAAAGATGCTGATATTTGTTTTGTCGTTCTGGTACAGATTTCAGTCAGAATCTTCAATACAAACACCAAATCCATGCTTATAGAGACAATTCAGCTCGACGGTAGTGGTCACTTTCTCGAGGAAGGCGACTATCGTATCGGTGGTGTCAAAGGTACAGGCAGCAAAATCAGAGTCTCTTTTGTAAAACCCGGCGGATCGATGACTGGCTCCACCTTTCCAACTGGCAATCGAGAAGACGAGCTCCTTATTTCGCCTAGTAGTAGCAACCTGTCAAAGGAGCCTTTTACCGTTAAGGCTACCCTCATCGACGTGTCTAACCCCTTTATATTTGTTGATTCTTCCTCGCTGCCTCCAGAATACTACGCTCTAGGCCAAGATTCTGAGGCATCCTTGGAGATCATAGAAGCTATTCGCCGTGGGGCATCAGTCAAGTTTGGATTTGCGAGCGACACACAAGCTGCTGGGTTGAGAAAAGGAACACCAAAGATTGCAATTGTCTCGACGCCTGTGGTTCCAAATTCAAACCTCACAAGCAACGACACTCCGGATATTTCAGTGCTAGCATACAGCATGGGTAAAGTTCATCCTAGCGTGCAGCTGACGGGTGCCGTATGTCTTGGAGCAGCAGCGAACCTCAAGGGAACCGTGGTGGAAAGACTAAGAAGGAAGGCTGGTTCTAATTCAGACGGAGCAGTAACAGCATATGATGAGCAACTGATTAGTGGGAAAAAAGGTGGTCTTGTAGTGATTAGTCATAATAGTGGCACTATCGACGTCGATGTTGATGTGACAGCTAATGACGAGGTTGAGAGCATTACAGTTTTCCGCACAGCGCGCAGGGTGTTTGAGGGCACGATCTTTGTTTCCGGATAGACTTTTGTGTGTATGGATTGATACAGATTGGAGCACTTGTATAATAAGAACATCGTCTTAGAGGACAATATCACCCCCAACCATGAGCTCTGGAATGTTGTTATAAAGCAAGTATCACGCCAGGAAAAGCCATGTTGTTCGGAGTGGGGTGTGAAGTCACCGATATGTCCCGGGCAGAGTGGTAATGACATGTATGTACGTAGAAATACCTTATTCCTTTAGTTGGGGAGTAGCATATTTTAGTACGTTATAGCGTGTTTTTTTTTGATATTTTATTATGCAAGGCCTCTGATTGGCCAGATCTACGGCCCGAATCCAAAAATCCGGCAGAAAATCTGACGCGCCCCGTCAGCCCATTACATCGTCAAAAACGTGATTCGGAGCAACAAAGAGGCATCACAAAAAGCATCAAAAATCATGGATTCCATGTCTGCAAAACAGGACTACGAGCCGCATCAGCCTAGCTCTAATCCCCAGCGAAAACCAGTGGGAAAAAAAGCCGAAGCTATGGCAATCCTAGCACAGATTCCAGATGTAAAAGACGTGCATTTTGACGCGTTACAAATCGATAAAAATCACCCACCCCAGCTCCAGTTCTCCCCCCCCCAGATCAATGAGACGGATCCATATCAATTATTTAGTCTATTTTTCAAGGATTCTTTATGGAAAGTTCTCGCCGACAATACAAATTTATATGCGCATGCGAAAGAATGCAAGAACACCGGGGTACACCACCGACATTGGCGATCAACGACACCGGAGGAAATGTGGGTATTTATTGGCATTCAGATTTATATGGGGATTACTTGGTTCGAGATGTCCTTTGCTTCGCATGGCAGGATAATAATATTATCCTCGGCCTCACTACAATTCATACTGTTGATGGGACAGATGATTTCGTCGACCGTGAGCGCCAAAGGCCTCAAAAGACATCAACTAATGGGCTCTTAGTGCACCGTGAATTTGGTGATATGGCAGTTAAAACCCTGCCTATCCCACGCTTTATTGACGATTACAATTTCCATATGGGGGGAGTTGATATAGCCAATCAACATCAAGCTGCGTATGAGACCCATACACGTACATATCGCTCATGGTGGCCTCTATGGAATTGGTGTTATGAGCTGATCTCATGAGTATGTTCGGGCGAAGCCCTCACGGATATTGACAACAGCGCTATCTGCCGGATCCCGGCAAACCCGAATATGAAGCTATTCCCAGATCCCGCATGCTTGCGCAACATCGCCTATCCGGAGTCGTACGATGTCTGGAGTCATACGATATCAGGCAACCCCGGGTTCCCGGAAGAAGCATGTTGGAAGCCACTAATTCCCCTTGCCCATATAAAGTTGTATGCGTGTGAAGAACCTGTTGTTTCCTTTCTCTTTTCTCTTCTCATGTTATGTTTTCTATTCAAGTATACCCTTATAGTGAGCATTAGGCGGGACTAGCCCGTAACATTGGGGGCTAGATGCCACTATTGTGAACGCTTATAAGCTACATTCTTTACGCTGTAAAGAGCTTAATAAAGCTTCTGTTGGTTTAACTACGGTCCGTATCACGAAGCATAGACGGTAGTAAGGCGCGAACACGAAGCGGCCTAATGAGCCTGACAATATGAAGATATCTTGATTCCTAATATTGTGACTTATTCCTAAGAACGAGGGGGAACGGGGGGATAGCTAGTTAGATATACACGCGGCACGCACGTGCCACGTGAGACTAAGTAGTCCGGTGCCGAAACGCGTAGGGTTTGATATTCACGTTCCGACAGCTTCATTAACCCACGTTGAGTTCCGGAGGGCTCTTTATAAACGGCTTTTTAGCTTCAACCCCCTATATCGACCGGACGGTGGGAATGTTATGAAACGGAAGACGGAGAGCCCCAAACTGCCTGAATCCCAATTGACTAATCCCATACTACATATAGCTGTAAGAGATTTTTCCGGCATTCAAAAGCGGTGCTTTTGGTGTCTACATTATAATCCCAAACGTGGAACTAGCAATGGGAAAATCGCTGTAGGGCGTACGCTGTTCATGTGTAAGGCATGCCAGCTTCCACTTTGCCGGCCAAATTCCGGAAGAACGTGCTTCCGGGACTTTCATACGCCTTAATTCTATCCTAATCCCCTTTTTGGTTATGTGAATAGCTTCCAAATAGGTTTTTATTGTATATTATTAGAGCTTCTTTCCATTTCATCCTTTTCTCTAAGAAATTGTATGGGGTTGCAATCACTGACCGAGGTGGGCGGTGAAGGCAGCCGGAGGCGGTCAAGGGCTCTCAGAGGGCTGTAATTAAAAGCTGGCCAATCGGGAGCCCGAGATAGCAAAAATACCAAAAAAACACGCTATAACGTACTAAAATATGCTACTCCCCAACTAAAGGGATAAGGCTTGAAATATACGAGTGTCTTCCGTATTATACCGTCATGAGAAATTTAATACAATAAGTGGGCTGATTATCTTATCAGATCCGCTTTCTGCACTAACAAAGTTATCAGATCCGAGCTCTCCGTCTTGGACAGGAACAGAGAGACGGTATGTTTTCTGTCAAGTACATCTTGAGATCCGGAGTGAGTCTTAGGTATAAGAACTACCTAATTGAGGGGGTTATGTGTCATATTATCTCTAGCGAAGAAAATTTGTCTCGTTGGAAAGTGAAAATACAACATGGCGCTTCCTCCACTGCCGGTTTCCGTGATAATTTCTCTCTTCAAATATATTGACATTTTTTGTGGGTTTCTCGATGCTTCGCCTGATTGGTAGGTCATCCTCGCGTATTAAAATACGTTATAGTCAAACTTAATTGTTATCTGATCAACTTTATTAACAAAATTCTGGCCTTCCTCACTTCTCGGATCCTTTTCACAAATCTCCAAGATACATACTGTGTTGAAAACAAAATAAGAAAGAGCAAAGATAATGGTATCTACACCGCCAGAAAAATCCAATATCCGGCCGAGAATCTATCTTCGTGATTTTAATGCTACCTTAATTTGCTCCGTTGCCCTGCTTTTCTTCTCGGCCTTGAGTTACGGGTTCAGTGATCAGTCATTCGCTTCGACACAGGCTACTTTTGCGTTTAAAAAGCAGTTCGGCGACTATAAGCCCAAGGAAAAAACATATGCTTTGCCGGCTTTGTATCTGAGTCTTTTGAATAGCTTAAAAGCGGGGACTCAGCTCGTTGGTAAGCTTGGTGGAACAAATTTCCCATCTTTACTCAATATTGCTAAATAACTACTGGTTGCCATAGGTGTCATCATCGGAAACTTTATCAGCAAGCACTATGGTCGACGATGGTGTATCTTCGTTATGAGTCTATATTCCCTGGGGAGTGTGTCGGTTATTGTATCCGGTACCAGCCGCGGGCAAATGCTTGCGGGCAGGAGTATCCATTGTATGTGACAAAACATATTGTGATAAGTATACAACTGACCATATAGATATCTACTTGGGAATGCAACTGGCCGTCATTCCGACTTTCCTAGCTGAGATCTCTCCCACGCACCTTCGAGGTGGAACAGGGGCTCTCTATTGGCTGAGTATAAAGGTCTGCAATCCGCGCTTGTGCATTTATCGACATGCTGACTTCCTCATAGTGTGGTGGACTATTAGTCACTGGTATCGTCAGGGCTACTTCGACGAACAAATCCAATATCGCCTGGCAACTTCCGATAGGATTGATCTTAACCTTCCCCTTTTTGGTGGCTGCTCTCGTGTGGTTCATTCCTGAGGTATGTTTCACTCTACCTACGTACATATTTAACTTCAAAGAAAGGAATCTATATTGATATAGCTTCTCAAAAGTCCCCTCGCTGGCTGCTGCTAGTTGATCGACATGACGAGGCTCTAGCAGCACTCACCCGACTCCGCCAAACCCGCGCAGAAAAACGAAACAAAGTCCCCATATCAACCGAGATCCTAGTGGAGTTTACAGGCCTCACCGGAACAGTTGAAGGTATAAAAACGGCTCGATGCGAGAAGGGGGGATCTCGAATTCGACAATTCTTCTCCATCTTTAACCGCTCCAACTTTCGTCGTACCTTCATCGTTGTTTTCCTTCTCTTCTTTCAGCAGTCTACGGGGCAATCATTCGCCTCACAATACAGTACCCTCTTTGTCCAGGCCTTGAACACTGTCAACCCATTCAGCGTAACCCTCGGCACCAACGCCGTCGATATCGGGGGTATTCTTTGTTGCATTCTTCTCGCAGACCGACTGGGCCGCAAACCAGTTCTCATAATCTCGGCTGTCCTTCAGACTGCCGCTTTGCTTACGATGGGCGGCTTGGGCACGACAGACCCTTCGACTTCAGCAGACTCCGATTCTATCAAGGCTGGTATTGTGGCTATGCTTCTCCTTTTCTCTTTCGGTTGGTCTTTTGGATATGCGCCTCTGGCATATGTCGTAGCTGCCGAACTACCTTCTCCATATCTCCGGGAGTATACGCTGAACGTGGCCTATACAGTGAAATTAACCATGGAATTCGTTGTATCATTCACCTATTCGTACCTTGAAGACCCCGACAAGGCCAATCTGGGTGGGAAACTCGGGTTCATCTACGGCTCTATAGCTTTTTTGGCGCTGATATTTAGTATTCTGTTCGTGCCTGAGACGAAGAACATCGAACTCGAGGAAATGGATGAAAGGTTTGGTGTGGCTGCAGATAATTCTATACTGGAAAAAGGGACTACCGAAGACCCAATAGATGTCAAACGGTAGGACTAGTTAGATCAGATGTATTATAAGATACGGCAACTTATTCTATAGCAATAACCATAAATTCAAAATCGATGTTGCAGATTCCTGATTGATTAAGCTATTTAGAGTTAGATTGGAACAACATCCATATCCTTTTCCTGGAAAACTTCGGCCGAGCTCAACTACTGAGTCGGCCCTGATACCGGACTACTCAAAAAGATACTGGATAGAAAATTGAGAGTCTTTCGATTACCGAATCACTATCTTCAAGCCATCCATGCAAGCATAGTAGATTCGCGCATGCTGTAAGCCGATACAGGATATCATAAGGACCTACACCATCAAATTAGGACTGCCCACAAGGAATGGAACAAAGGAAAGCGAAAACAGAAGAGCAAGAACAAGGCAAAAAGAGAGCAACTTACAGGAAACGGTGGTTCGTCTTCGAAAAGAAACCCATTGTCCACCAGGACAATGTCATCGTCAGCTGAATCATCGTCTGATTCTGAACTGGATTCCATGGACCCAACACGCTGAAAAGCACGATTTCGCATACCAGTAAGAAGCAGAGCGGGCTTCCCGAATGAGATCGATCCGTTGTGACCATAATCCACGATCTATTCCAGCATTACAACGTGCGGTTTGTCGTCAGCGTACTGCTCACTGTCACACTCGTAGACGTGAGCGTCGTAGCGATGTCCAAATTTCTTCGTAAATGCAGAACCAGTGTATAAACCATTTCGAGCACTGGACATTCGAATTAGCACGACGATGCATATCCCCACGCAGAATCAGACAAGTGCTTACCGAACAAGAGCCACGCCCGGTAGTGCACGCAGGGTTAGTAGTAGCAATTTTCTCTTTCTTGGAAATCCTCCAGCCAATGCTCAATATAGCGGAGAGTAAAGCGGACGCGGTATGCTACGGTATCCAAACGGGGTGTTCTTTTATAATCCGAATACCCCAAGTACATTTCTCAATCTCAGGATCCGAGTATGCTTCCGAAGGAAGGATGGGATACCTCTGAAAAGTCTCCAGAGGAAGATGAGAGAAAAGGATCGGGGGATCATGGCTCAAAACCGCACTATTTCAGTTCTATCAAATTCGTGAGAAACAATATGAATGCCCTTCTCTTTCAAGAATTTCTCAGGTATAGAACCGTCTGGCGAGAGGACTTTTTGTGTCTTGTCATCCTTGGTCACGGTTCGTAACAACGAGCCGAGCCTTGCTTCTTGAACGTAGATCCAAGGCTGGGTTTGCGTTCTCCACTTTCGTGCCTTGACAGTCAAATAACGCTGAAAATGTCTATGTGATGGTAAGATGGCTGTTTTCCAATCTTGACTTGGACAAATGATGATGGTAAGTTACCTAGGTAGGTTGGCAAATCTAAATGAATAAAGAGACCGTGGGCGGTGGCCTCCGAGGTCCTCGTGCCTAATCATCAGATGAGAAAAATTTGTGAAACAGTTGCCAGACAGAGGTACCCTGAACTCTTAGGTATAAATGTTTCATACAAGACCAGCCTGTTGAATTCGATGCAGGCCTTTTCTATGTCCAGTCAAGTGCTCGTACGCGAGCATCCTAGGTTAAGGGGTAGCTTTTATCACCCCCCTACTACAAAAGGAATTGTACTTTTTGCAAATATCTGACAAAGCTCCTATGCGACATAGATCAAATGTAGTACTATAACTATTTAATTGGTTGGAGCACTATACACATTTGTTGATTAGCTAAACCAACCCCTCTAACTATCTGTGTCTCCCCAGTGAAACACAGACAGCTTGCATAAGATAGTATATAGCAACGTGTGTTTAGCATTCTTCATAAAATCTGTGCGTGGTCTCCGTTAAATGATTTGATCTGTCCAAATATAAGGCCTAGGGCCGTTCATTGCATTGATACCTGTAACCTCGCAGCATCCAGAGCCAACATTGACACAGAGATGTCACAGGTTTCAGTCTCCTTACCTTATAAGTCTGTTCCGGTTGGATTATTCAGAAGGCAAGACCTATTCAAGAACTACTGTGCTGGGTTGTCTCAACTGCATTGCGTCGATAAACCCCTGTGGTCTCACCACGTTCAGTCAGCTCGAACTGATCCGATAATTCGCGGTCCTCCTCGCGCCAGCCCTCATGATCATCCTTCACTCTTCGAACAAAAATTATATCCAGCACGAGAGCGACTGCACTGATTGCAACACCAAAGTAGAGCGCCGCTCTATATCCCGCAATAGCGCTACCAGAACGCTGCGCAATTTGAATCTCAATCGTAGAGGCAAAGCCCAGTCCCAAACTGTTCCCATACAGATTAAGCGTACCGATGAGCGAGCCGGCGATACCCTGCTGGTTTCGGCGAACAGAGTTACTGGCAATAATTTGCCCGGCAGTATATACAAGATCTGGACAAAAGGAGAAGAGAACCACCGACGGAAAGATTTGAGCCCAGTAAGATTGATGTAGCGGCACGGTTGCCATTAGCGCATTGGAGATCAATATCGTAATGGTACCAATTGCGAGAATCCATTGCGCTGCCATACGGGGAATCATCCAGGCTGCAAGATATGTGGCGCCCACGGCGCAGACAACGAATGGAGTCCAGCCAACAGCAAACTTCAAAGGAGACCAATGCCAGACGGTTTGCAGCCAAAGAACTTGGTACCAAATTAAAGTGCCCACAGCCATGTAATTGAAGAGGACGACTATAAGGAGAACAGCAAATGAAGGAGCCTTAAATATGTCGAGAGGCATCATGGGAAAAGCAGTATATTCCTTTTCCCAAATGATAAAAGCACCGAATAGGACCATAGACAGAATTAGAAGAACGATCTCATAGGGAGTCGACCAACCAACTCTGGGGGCTTGACTAGAAAGAAAGAACCATTAGACTGTGCTTGTGCCGGATGTTTGGGTAGTTGTTTTCAACTTACTTCCAGACAAAGTTAAAAATGATTAATGAACTTGTCCCCAATGCCGATCCAATATAATCAATTTTTCCACCCCGGTCAACCGGCTTCTCTGAAGGGCTCAAGATTCCCAGAGAAAGAAAGACAGCGAAACCCATGAAGGATCTACAATAGAAAGAGTGTTGTCAGTCATCCTGAGCTCTCACAATGATTGATAGTCTATTCAACTTACAGGAAGACAAAAAACCATTTATATTCCGTTTTCTCCAGGAAAGCACCGAGGAACAGTGCCCCGAGATATCCTCCTATGGGAGCCGAGGCCCCAAAGATTCCCAAACTGAGATTGCGTGCACGACCTGGAGGAATGGTACTCGAAATCATTGCCACGGCATTGGGCATAATAAAAGCACCCCCCAGGCCAGACAGCGCCCTCAACGTAAGAAAAGCAAAGATATTAGAGCAGAAACCACAAGCCAGCGTGCATACAGACAACCATGAGCCGCCGAGCAGCACCAGCAATCTATAACCGTAGACGTCACCTAGCCGACCGCTCGGGAGCACAAATGTCCCTTGAGTCAATCTACCTCATGTCAGATTCATCTTCGCGTATACAGATATGGGAATCACTAACGCATAACTGGCAGCTATCCATGAGCCATAAGCCAACTCTGCTCCCATCGCATCAACGAGAGTGCTTCCGCCGGCAACCCCGGCAAAGTTCACGGTCATCTATGTTCGAGATCAGAATCGTGGGTTTCTCCGATCGAAGAATATATCAAGAGACTTTACCTGGACGACATTTGCCATGACAAGCAATACGATAATTGACAGCTTACGAGTCTGAGTAACCTGGGCCACTGTTGCTGCCTCGAAGACGAGTTGAGAGGGAGCTGTTCCCAGTTCACCTCCAATAGAGGCATCTTGTGCTTCTTGATGTCGTTGATGATCTAGTGGCGGTGAGGTATTCGTATCTTCCCTCGGAGGCACGACTGAAATAGCCGAGATTAGCTGAGCCTCAAGGAAAAGAGTCTGAACTTGCGACATGGTATTTTCCGGAAGATGGAGACTGACTTTTTGACAATTAAGAACAAGGCTTGTAGAATGGTCTCAGAAGATTTGAGTCTTCCTGAGCTTTACCACGTCATGAAGCCCTCTGCTGAGTCATGTTTCCTACCCATGCAGTTCCACTGTTAGCGTCATCTTTCGGCAAAATTTCCGTGATGAGAGTGTTTGTACACATTAGTTTTCGGCGATGAGGCCGGTCATATTCGTATTAATAATGCCTGAATGGAACATCGTGAGTGGAAAGAAGGGTAACAGACTTCATATCTTACATCGAAGTACATACTGTACAATTGAATAAAGATTTATCTGAACGCCAGTCAGGGAATACCTAGGTATTTGAGTAATTAGAGCTAATTGCTCACATCAGTCTTCAGGTCTGTTGGTACAACATACTGTATCAGCAGGCCAGGAATACATGAGGAATGAATATAACGATACATATAAAAGCTATATTTCCGAGTACATTTCAGATATGTAATTATAACCCCGACATACAAGGCACTAGGATGCTTCAGGTGATATAAATATTCTGACGCTCGAGCATGGACTTCAGAAAATCCGTAGCCAGAAAGAGAGTAAGTTAAGTTGATTGCTCTGGCCCAAGAGCATCTCAGCTAACGTACGTAGTAGTACCTCCTGTTGCCATTTGAAAGAATACTAGTATTAATTGGGCTTTCTGTCCGTTACGGCCAAGTACCTGTGTTTCATGGACACCTGGGGCGTAGGGCAAGGTATAGATCTGAGTGGCCACACAATAGTATATTTGTTCGTTGCTACTGTCTCGCCAGCGCCTTCCATATGTAGTTTAGGGCTGTATTCAGGGATAGTATATAATCTCGCTTCCTTCCTTTCTTACCTTTTTTTCCTCTCTCCTACATACACACACAATATTTCGACTCCTGCGCAGACAATTAATAACTAAAAAAAAATACCATTCGACCAAAAACGAGGCCGTATTAGGACCAATTGCTCCACTAATTGCAATTTCCCGACTTATTCTCTTTGTGAATCTAATTACTACTCAAGAAAATCACGTTCCACCAGGCCAGTCCGCCAATATCATCCACTAGCTGGGCAGCATCATACTATGCTCAGCGTCTTTTGGTTGGTTTGAAAGGGGTTCCCGAGATCCTACTTCTGGTGAAAAGGTGATTTTATGGGTATTACCGTCTGACAGCTCCAAGTCATCATCACATCTGGAGGCATTCAAAGATATGCCTGGCTGCTGACTTCTCAGATAACTGAATAACTCGAAGAAAACTCGAAGCAGTCACAGAGGGTCAGCTACAGGATAGTAGCACGCACTGCTCTAGACAGGGGGTAAGTTGGATCCATACTTTCTATTGAGGACGACAACATGTCGAATTGCACATCAGAAAATTGATTACTATTAAGCTGTCAAACGATAGCTAGGAACCCAGACTTGTCTAACAATCTTCTGAGGACACAGACGCGTCAAGAAGCTGCTCTTGATCTTAGATAAATTATGCAGAGAGGTTCTCTACTTCTAGAGACTTACACCTTCTATTCGCACACCTTGATGAGGGTTTCCGATACTTATCACAACAAGGCCGGTAGGCTACTCCCTATTCCTGCTAGTATTATTCCTTATTCTGGCCTTTTTCACTTGACCTGATTTCTGCAAACCTTACTTCATTCGCGTCAACCGATTTGCAGAGTACTTTCCTAGCTGACTTCAGACATCCATTAGTGTACAAAACGAGTTGGATACTTTGGTACAACATGCCTCAAAATGCAAAAGCCAAAGACTATATTGCGAAGCTGAGAGAAATTCAGGGGCAATTGGGCTCAGGAGTGACCAGGCAAATTTGGTGAGCGGCACCAGTAATCCAAAGCCTGGGTTGAAACATCTACACAGCAAATATTCCTCACCACGGTTTGGCAGACCGTTACAAACCTACTGCGAGAACCATATCTTTCTGTCAACCGGCAGCATGCCTCAAAATGCCTATATGAACCACACAAATTGCCAACAATGCTATGTGCAATAGCTGCTGGTAGCCGTTTAAAAAAGAATCGTCAGGCTTATCAGACTTACAACCGCTATTCGTCAGAATACACATCACAAGATGTGTATATATGATCTCTTATGGAAGTAGCAAGAAGAGATTTTATTAGGAGGCACAAATGAGACGGCCAAGCTACGATCAAGGAAAAAGCCGATGACGAACCCAATGCAAATAACGAGATCGTTGAAGTCCTTACTACTGACGACAGCGATTGAGTACCCAAGCTACCTCTTAAGTCGGAGGTATCCCTTGCCACGAGTCTTGCTGAAAGGTCTCTGACTGAAATGGCCGCCATCGTTTCTTTCAACAGGGTTCTCTTTCACATCCGTAAAAACCTTCTCACTGACCTCACAGACAACGGCCTTGTCCTTAATCAAAGTGAAGTATACCGCTTCTCTAGGCACTACCTAGAAAGCGGCAACTTTTGGTATAAAGACTGCCAGTCATCCCAAAGATGAAACCCCCCTTAATGGGACCTTTATCCAATTGCTCGATGGGATAGCTGATATTGTTGAGAACCGTCAATGTACCTGGAGACACTCAAAAATTACCCTAGTTGCAGGCTTCTCAAAGGATTAAATAACTTGAAGAAAGTTCAAAGCAGCCACAGACGGTCAGCTGCACGATACTAAGTCGATCATCTATTTGTCAACGGTGATGTACTTCCTTCAGTCTACCTATGGCCCCAAAAAGCCAGCCAGAAGCCCCGAGGTCGTGGAGCTGAATTCTCCACGATTATGAATCTCATTATTACGGAGCAGAATAACCGCACCCTCAGCTTAACCGAGGATTGGGCTGACCGGTCGAAGTGGGCAGCAAGTGACTGGAATGCCCCTTGCCTGAAGCGAATCTTTGATAAAGATGCAGCAGATGCAGATAGCTTGTGGGATGGGCACCATATGTCAAATGACCGGAAATATGCCATATTGTATGCGATATGGACTGTATTCAGACTGTTTTCATCCGGGGGTGCTTGCAGTCCCGGATACACCGCACATGCATTGTGTATAGTGCATTGCTGAATGCAAGAAGGACCCCCGTAAAAATGCATGCAGCGAGCCAACTCATGGGCTGGATTCGAGAGTATCTAGGTCCAAAAAGACAGTAAGTTGAATATCTTGGTATAGGAATCTCAGCTAACATTCCCAGAAATAGTATCTTCTCTTCACGATTACCAACGGTACCTTACCCCCCCCCAGAATGGCTGCTCGCCCAACGTGCTCTTACTGAGGAGTTACCAACGCCGCCAGATCCCCTGCACAAGAGGGTGCGTTATCCTCGAGACTCTGATGAGGCTGACGGTTGCATTCAAAATGCCACAAATGAGTATTACGTGGCTTTTACGTGTTAGCACCTTTTCTAATATGAAATAGAATATCAACAACATCAAGGGGAGCGCATGCACTCAAATAAATTTCACGGACACTCTCGCAGGCGCACAGAGCTTCTGTGGAGCCAAGAAGAAGAAGGAAGTCAAGAAGGCTAGAAAATATCCTACGACACCCCGGCAGGACTGGTAAGCTTTCAGCTTGCGTTCATATGAATAAAGCTGATGTTTGTTTTTCATATGTTAGAGAACCGAAGTGGCTCGCTTTAGGGCGGCCGCCAACAGAGGAGAGGACATAAGGTGGAGAGAGTAATGTTGGAACAAAATTTATACCGTTCTACCAAAAAGGTGACCTCCTTAAAATGACTTGCTGGTCAGTGGTTGATGAGAGATTTTGAACTGTCCCATAAGCTCATATTATTTCCAACAGATTATACCAGCAAGCGGAGGAGATGGACAAGGAGTTGGAGGTCCCTCAATCTATAAAACGGGTTGAGAGCTTCTTGCAGCTCGGAGGGATCTTTTCAGGCACAGAAGTTGTTGGCCAGCTGGTCAAAAGTCTAGGCGAGTGGGCGTGCCACAGAATGACAGGGAAATAACTTGGCGTTCGACAACTATACTGACAGTTGGCTGGACTATATCAATTTCTGTCAGAAAAGCATTAGAGAATTAATGTGCATGTACCAATATGGGCCGTGCAAGATTAGTAGCTCCAGGAAAATGGAGATGGCAGCAGCTCTTTTGCTTGCTATTACTCTCTGAAACTTGCTTGACTTTGACCTTAGCTGGCATGATAGGACTTCCCAACCTTCAGCATGGCAGAGACTGAGTTTGGAGGAACGGAGCGTCCCGCACTCATAAGACTGCTTTCGATACTGTTGTCCAGGAAATACCTTTCGAGCAAATCCAAGCTTTCCTGTGGCCATGTCTACCGAGTTCTTGGAATTACTTGACTCTTCCGACAATGATGATGATGATGATGATGATAGAGATAACTGGCCTATTCTGGCTATTTCTAGCCATATTTGTAATCTATCCTCTAGTAGCCCTCGAAAAATCCTATATCTGAGACTGGTTCAGAAAGTGCAGGCAGCACTTGGCTAATATCAGATTCAACCGACAGTGTGATCAATTAAGAAATGGCATTGCACTGTCAATACAGTCCGCTGGATGCAATTGTACAAATTTACCCGTTGACTTCGCGATATAGGCAAGATGTAAGAAGGAGAGAAAAGTTGAAATCTGGTGGATCTGCTTCTATTACATGTAATTAGATGCTAAGACTCTCCTCACTCCAGGCTCCTATCCACGATTCATGATCATTTCATACTATACTGTCATACTAGCCTATCTAGCATGCGACCAGCTTCTTGGTCGGTTGGTTAGTCCCAACAGTAGACCAAGAGCCTTGTTCTAGATCTTGTTGATAAACCTTCAACGTTATACCTCCCTATCTTGGGGAATAAAGGTTTAAAAGCATATACCGTAAATTCTTGAGGGGTATCTGCTTTATACATATCCCAACTACCCTTGTAGATAATCAAACCAACCTCAACGGCCTCGCCAACACACTCAACCCTCCCAACAAAGCCGACACACCCGTAAAAACAATCAAACTCCCATACCCACTTCCATAAGCACCACCCAAAACCCCCTGAAATGGATACCCTTGCAACAACCCATCGCTCAGGGGCCCACTAGCAACATTCCCAATACCTCTTCCAGCGGCCAAAAACGCAAACACAATTGCCGGTTCGACGGAAGATTCTCGATTCTTGACTTCGCGCATAATAGCTGGCCAGGTTGATGAAAACGAGCCTGCGAATATACCATATACCACACAAAAAATCAGTAAAGGTGTTAGGGATATGGAAAACCCCCAAATAAGAAACACAGAAATTGTGCTTCCAATCGTTGAGAAGAGGATGCAAGTCGTAGCATGATACCGATCAACCATTGCACCCATAATAATACACCCAAACACCGAGGCAAGATTAAACAATATAACAGTCAACGACGAAACCACCCCGTTCACGCCTAGGGTATTAGTAGCGTACGTCGGGAGGTAAATAGTCGGTAAGAAGAAGCCCAAAGCCTGAATGATATTCCCCAATTGAAAGATCATAAAACTTCCGTTTCGAAGGAAGCGAAGATTAAATGGTCGAGTGCTTGAACTCTGTGCGATGGGGATACGCGGTTTGACAAAGTAGAGTAAAGGGCCGATACAGACCAACAACACGGCAGACCAGACACGTAGAGTTGTTCGGAAGCCGTAGGTGTCCATGAGCCATTGCATGAGGAGAGGTAATACGACTCCTGAGACGCCGGTTCCAGCCTATCTCACTGTCAGCATTTTCCCATTAATAAATGAGAAAGAAAGGGGGATACACACCCACATAATCCCAAACGCGAAACCCCTCTTTTTCACAAACCATTCCTCCATAAACAAGATCAACGGCGCATACGCAAAACTCGCTCCAATTGCATACACAATCCCCTGCGAAACCAATAACTGCCTCGTCGTATTCGCAAACGACGACCCCAATAACGCAGGGATCATAAGAACAAGCCCCAAAGCAGAAGAATACCGTTTTAATTTTGGGAACCCCAACAATAACCCAAATACCAACGGGGAAATGATGTAAATTATTCCCATACTACAGGTTCCGATGACAGCGATATTGGATTTATCACTGTCAAAGGGCGGGTGGGTGGAGTAGTATTGTTGGAAGATGCCGAAGGTGTATGCGAAGCCCCAGATGAGGGCTTCGAGGATGAAGCTTGATAGTAGAAAGAGATAGGCGTGGGTACCGGTGTCGGCGGGGTGGAGGGATTGTTGTTCTATGATTCCTGAGGTTTCGTTTCCATCGTTATGGATGATAGCCAGTGGTAGTGAGTCGATGCCATTACCGGGATGGGTAGTGCGGGAGGAGTGAGAGGATCGATGTTCCAGTTCGTACTCCATTGTTGCTTCTGATCGCTACTCATCAGTTGTCATGGAAGAAGATAAAGGAGAAACATCGTCAGGCAATCGTTCTCTTATAGTAGGTGGTTGCTCCACACCGCTGATCGATGTCGATATTGAGATTACTAATATGACTTAAATAAGACACGCCCTACGACTCGCTAACTTAACTTACTTAGCTATGTTAAGTCAACATATGTATTCCAGGTTGAGACCAGCAGTTCTGTAAACTGCTCGAGACGAAGTGAAGCATTTAAATACTAATATTCATTCATATACCACTCTCATGATACAACTAATCAACATACATGAGAATAAAAATAAGTCAATATCACACACGAATCCGAAGGGAAAGATAATCTTATCAATAGTCAACAGAAAAACGAAAGGATCATGGCTGGGTATTCGGCAAAATCACGTCCCCCCTTATTCCATCCCTCGATCATAAGAGTTCATAAGGCATTGCAGGGCATCAGGCATGCAGACAAAAAAGTACAAAAAAGAAAACACAAAATACCCAACCTGGCAAAAAAAAAAAGAAAAGAAAAGAAAAATCAATACCTTTATACACCAAAGTTCATGAGTCATGTCGTAGCGGTCGTGTCGTCAAGTAATAATCACATTTGCACGGAATTCGAAATACGCTGAAGCAGGGAGTCGTTTGTTGTAAGCTGAGTAGGAAAAACTGCATGTCTTGACAGTCAAAGTTGGCAGAACATTCAATGTTCATGAATAGTCGTGTCATGATCGTCGAGATCATGTCGGAAAAAATATACCTAAAACAACCGCGCCGCGGATTTGCCTTCGCTGGTTGCAACCGCTACCAATGCTTCCAAACGGCCCATACCATTCGCCCCGCCAGCAGATGGATTCTCAAAGATCCCTGGCCTGTTTGAAGGCGTGTAGCCGTTTTGTTGAGTAGGGGCGCAGTTCTAATCAATTAGCTTCTTCATCTGACACTGAGTGATAAGGAGAACCTACAGGGGCTTCATGTGCCACGGCAGGTTCTACATGTCCATTGCTATGTACAATAGCCGGGTGGTAATCCATAGAAACAGTCGAAGGAGTCGCAACACCTTCGCTGCTACTAGAATCTTCTGGCGAAGTACGAGTCACATGGGATCCAGGCGTGCTGCTAGTGGCGGTCTGAAAACTATATCGTTGAGTATTTTGCGGAGTCGATGGTTCCTGACGAGGAGTAGAGGTGTATGGCTGTCCACTGCTTAGCGGACGAGATCCGACACTGTGGATTTCTCCTAGTACCTGTTGGCCCCATGGAGTGGTCACTTCTTTATAAGAAGGGTTGGAAGATCCATTGCCTAGGTTGAGTCCAGTGAGATTGTAGTGCAAATCCCAAGACGGCTGAGCACGGCGGTGACCTAATCCGGACATTGCAGGCGGCGGCCGACTGGACGGCACTTGTCCCGCAAAGCCAGGAGTATACGGTGGGCCTCGGCTGGGTGTATCTATTTGCATAGGGCTGGTCTTTCGTAGAGGAGGAGTGAGTGGACGGCCCTGAATGACCTTGTCGAAACTCTCAATGCCGGGTAGTCGAGTGGTCTGACCGTCGGTAATTCCAGCGCCAAAAGCAGGACGCAGTGTATTTGCAGATTCTTCATATTTAACCAAGCCACTCGTGGCTGGACGAGGCTGATATGTTGAAGGATGCCATGTACGCCGACGAAGCTCTGCTTCAGACGGAGTCATTCCCTCGTCGCGAGAGGGAGCAAAATTCGAACTCGTGGGACTAGCATATACAGATGAGCCGGGTGTGTATGTTGCATGAGGCGGAGGAACGGATGTGACGTATGGTGGAGGATACGTCTCGTGATTGGTGAATGGATTCGGGCCGGACGGCACAGATAGACGACGAGCATGTCCTCGAGCATCCCAGTATCCCGGTTGATGCGGAGCAGAAATAGGAGAAGCGTAATGAGAACCGATACCGCCGCCAGCAGAAAATGTAGGGTATCCATGACCCGGAGATGGACCGGGAACTGAACGAGCAATCTGGCTCGGGGGTGTTATAGGTTCGGCCATGGCGCCGAGAGAGAGTTGAGCTCGAGCACTGCCGTCATTGGCCATGATCAAGGGAGGCGGCCGTCGTCGCAGATCGGGAGCCTGGCTCAAGCTGGAAGCAGTAGAAGCGATGCTGGACGTAGATAGATTGCGGCTATGTCCCCTGGAGTGGCCACCCTGACTTCCCGTCGTGCCGGCTCGTGCACGGCCTTGCGGAGGACGCACGCGATCGGTGCGGATTTGACGTTGGAACCGCGTACCTGTAGCGGCGAGCGAATCTCCGGGAATATCTTCATTTACATGGACAGTCTGGGCGTGTTGTCGCAAATTATCCAGTCGCGAGAAACGTCTTGAACAATGACACTGAAACGGCCGTTCACCAGTGTGTTTGCGGATATGACGAGCGAGGTGTTCACTTCGTGTAAAACTCAGCGTACAAGGCGGAAAATCCGTACAGAAGAATCGTTGTCCCTTCTTCTTTTTCGAAGGCGGGGCGTTCTCTTCATTGTCGTGTTCATTATCGGACTGGTCGCGGTCGGGTTCGTCCTCCGCCACCGTGGTCTCGTCACCTGTTGATGCCGTCGAGGGCGCGCGTCGATGATGCGATGAAGACTGAGATTGAGACGATTGGGTCTTTGCGGCTGACGATCGAGAATCCGATGAGCCCGGTCGAGGGGTGGTTGCTTTTACGTCCTCCATCTTCATACTGTTCGGGGTGGACGTCCTATTGACTGGTAGAAATGAGGTCATTGTGCCGATTGGCTTGGGATAAATTTGTGGCTCCGTGAGATACGGAATATTTTTACGTTAAATATATCAGTCGATAGAACAGACGCAAAAGAGAAAAATATACGTGTTTTGAATGCGTAGGTGTTGGGATCGAAGTTCCTGTACCAGCCGTAAGTCGGGTTGATGGAGGAAAAACAAGGCAAGGAAAGAAAAGAAAAGAATGAGCGATATCCAAATGATAACAAGAGCGTCACGGCGACCGATATCCCACACAAACTTGATGATATTGGACGGTGCAGCCGGCGCATGAGATAGAAGAAGAGAAGTGGTGAGAGGAGAAGGTGATGTGATGGTGGGGAGGAGGAGGAAGAAGGAGGGAAGGTCAGAAATGCGAGCGGCTGAGACCGGCGTCGGCAACAGGCCCAGGAACAAGAAAGCCAAGCCAGTCAGTCCACGTAATGATTTTGCCCGGATTAGCGGGCGATGATTGAGGTGAAACGTAAGACTGTGGAGGCAATAGTAATTGAATATTGGATAGTTTGGATAAGGAAGAATCAACTGCGACAGGACATATCTTGCTGTCTTCGAGTTATCGAGCAGTTTGAGATAATGGTCGATAACTGTAATTCGATGCCGTTTATGTTTGTAAGTTTCGGGGCGGAATTCCAGACTAGGTTTCAGATGGGTCACCGGAGCAACTTGGTGCAGTTGAGTCGCACAAACAGCGAGTTGATAGATCAAGGCCGACACGGCTATGTAGATATATCCCAAGCGAAATAAAGGGACACCTGGAATAAAAGGATGGCTGAGGTCATGAGTAATGACTTATGCTCCGGACGCTACGGTAAGCTAGTAACGCGAGGGGCAGAGGGGTCCGCCCACTGTCCAGGCCTTGGGGAGCCATGGTTAGCCCTGGAAAAACAGGGCAGACGTATATTACATAGATATTATTATACGTATATATATATGTTACATATGTATATAAACATCGATGTGTTGGCTGTGGGATAAGAGTACGAGACAAACAGTCCACGTACCTTGCTCCTCTACCTAGGGGTGTTTCGAATCGAGTCCCAGAATGCACAGACTGCTCTCTACATACATACATACATGGAGTTGTTACTGCCAGTCAACGCGATTGGCCGGACTTGACCGTGGCGGTGGCCCCGATCTGGCTACGGCAGTGGAGACACCAGGAACATTGATGATTCATTGATTGCCTGTTTGCGATCACTATCTTGCAAGGTACGTACTCACCAGCATCTCTATAGACAACTAGAACGGTCTATGGACGGAAACGGCGACTCTTTCTGACGTAGGCGTTGTGTCTTCCCCGCAATTCCGGTCTCCGGGCATCATGTCCTGAAACTCGTACCTAACTCCTAGGTCATGGCGACCGTTCCTTGGGATATCAGACCGGAGAGTTGAAACGGAGTCGTCTCATCTGAAAACGATCAGGAGATGATTCAAGATCTATCGCAGTGGAACCATTGCGACAAAATGACTCCTTAACGGTACTTATCGTTCTTATTGTTCTTATCGCTCTTATCGTTCTCCTGAGTATTACTATCTAGTAGTATCAAGAGTATCAAAAGAGTGGCAACGGCGCACTCGTGACTCACGTCCTTTATCAGCCCATTCCCGCATTGGGACACGGTGTAATGCGTGTAATCCAATGCTCTACTCCGATTGGCTGGTGGCATACACGCTCTGTATTTAATACGGACTGTTACAAGATCGATCGTCGAAGCTTGAAGGGCTCCCCACCTGCCAAGACGGCCCTGTGGATCTGTGCTTGTCACATGTCAGTCTGCTTTGGGCCAATCAGGTTGCTCCTGCTATGTACCTTCTCTGCTGTGAGGGTTGGTGTATATACTCGATTAGTAATATCTCAATATACATATATATATATATATGTATGTTCGTGTGTGTGTGTGTAGTGCATATTCGTGTATAACCCTCGAAACGAAATCCGAGTCATCCATGGATACCGTCAGCAGACCTCCTCGATTCTGTGCCTGGGCCCGTCGGTTTGTGCCTGGTCTGATCGTTTTGAGGCCAATGCATATGGCGTTATTCGTACCGCGCTAGTACCGTTACTAGACAAATCCCACCCTTGCATACATGCCTATCAGACCTATCAGTACGTATCTTGCTGCTGTCGAGGCTATTAATAGGTGAGACTCCACCGAGCTGCTATCTTGAATTTTAACCGGGAGTCATTCTGTATATATAGTTTGTGTGTATGTTCTGATATCTGACATGGTAGATATATAGGTCAAGCTACTAGTTGACGTACTATATTGTATACTCTAGGCCATTACCAACCCGGCTTTAGTATCGGAGGGCTTGGCTTATCAATCTGTACTACCTCAAGGCTTATTCACAGCACTTGAAGACTTAGACCTTCTACTCAGCCATCTCAGACGCGAAATTTGAGATCGGGGTCAGATTCTGGCATGTGATCTGATATCAAGACTACTATTTGCTTGTACGAGGTAAAAGCTGTGAAACCGTAGACACAGAATTGCACAAGAAGTCTACATCTCAGCCGCAGATAAGAGCAATGTCGGTGCTGCATAATGTGCAACCCCTTGCTCCCACGTACGTTAAAAACATGTGGAAGTACCGGTACATAGGTACGAACTCTTGTGTGCATAACGCTAGTTTCCTGCCTACCCGATAAACGATAGATCTGCTGAGCCAGGAGAAACACTCTTGCTCTCCACTGTCCAATCCTCGATCTCCTTCAATTGTTTCTCCAGCTCCAGCTTGACATACTGCACCGAATCAGCGCCCATCAACAACATCCTAGGCAATTCTTTCCCAGTAGTACCAAGAACCGTATCAACAAGTAAACGCGCACATTTGTCGGGATCACTCCAAGTCTTTGGTGCGTCCGGACTGTTGGTGTATCCCAACAAGAGGCTCAGAGGATCATCTCCAGTGTTGTACGCCGGATGTCGTGGCGCAAGCTTTAAGCCGCTGTTTGGAGTATTCATAAAGTTTGTACGGACGCCTCCGGGGCCGACGAGGAGGAAACGAATGTTCCACTCTGGTTTCATTTCTTGCGCCATGGCTTTTGAGAAGCCTTCTAGCGCGAATTTCCTATAATGCGTCGCAATCAGTATTTTGTTTCCGTCTCAGAGATAGCTGGCTGATCTTACCCAGCGTGGTAAAAAGCGTTACCGCCAACTGTGATCGTTCCTCCCATCGAACTAATGTTGACAATGGTCCCACCGACGTTGTGTCGAGGTTTATTGACCTCTCGAAACACTCGCACCGCTTCCTGCATCAGGAATACCGGACCCCAAAATAGAGTCTCAATCTCCATTCGCGCATCCTCTTCGGGTATACTCTCAGAATCCCCCAAGAGTCCATACCCGGCATTGTTGATGACAACGTCTAGACGACCGTACTTCTCTACAGTGGAGTTGACGGCGTTGATGATGGATTCCTTGGAAGTAACGTCGAGTTTTATTTTGAGCACTCGTGGAGAATCATCGGGGAGGTAGGAGAGGGTACTTGTGTTGCGAGCGGTTACGACGACGTTATGGCCTAGGTTGTAGACTGCTTGGGCAAAGGATTTGCCTAAGCCGGATGAGCAACCGGTAACTGTTCTCGTCAGCACGGCGTTTAAGATTGTTGCAGCATGTTACTCACTCAACCAGACAGCACTTGAATCGAGAGTAGCAGGCATATTTGTACTATTTGTACCAAATGAGATGTACTTTGAACAATTTGATTCCATCTCGAGGAACTGGGCATCACGCCCCTACTTATATGCCGCCGCCAGACAATTCTCATTACTTGCATTATCTCTTTTTATTGAAAATTCAAGAAAAACCCAAGAAACATTCGAGGTGAAATCGACCGTTCGGCCGAAGTGATTGATAAGTTGCTGGTTCCTTCCTTTTACGGCAATTGTCGAATACGGCTTAGCGCATGCCTTATACCAAAACGGGATTTTGTACTAACCTTAATGTGGGTCTCTCCTTCTATCAATATCATTTTCATCTCTTGTTCCTCTTGTTCATACTAATACTACCACCAGCTGAGTCGAATGCCATAATATCACGTATGGAGACAGGGATAAACGACTCGTCGTTTGTGGTCATAACCGGCCCGCCACAAAAGGACAAACACAAAAGAATCAGCCAAGTGCGCTCCGTGATTCGAAAGTCTCAGCTCCGACGTGATGGGCATCTACAACCTCGTAAAGAGTTGCAAGTGTCCAGAGCGAGGGCTCAGATACTGAATAAGAGAAAATTGCTGGATGCCCCGGAACGACAGCTAGCGACATTAAAGTTGGATCTCTCATGGTTATCAGTCTCGGAGGCTGTTGGTAACAGGTTGAAATATTGTAAGTGCCTGCCGTATGCATGTGTATCTATAGATGCTAATATTAGCAGTCTTCCACCAATACATCGAATCAAGTGCCCACTTACACCCCTTCTTCCACTCCCAGATTCCCTTAACCATCCTCCATGCACCGCTCATGAGCACCAAACTCGTGCATGCGACGGCATGGGACGACCTCAGTGGTCCCAATCCCGAAATTAGTAATTTGACTTTACTTCAGCGAGATATCGCCGATAATATGCTTCTGGACTCGATACTAGAAGCTACTGGTCCGACCACCGATGCCGAGAGTAGCCATGTGGCGCTGATTGCATTGTTGAGTATGTTATCATTTGAGGTAAGTCTTTCTAGCTGTTTGTCGTGGTTGGAGTATGCTTGCTAACCGTGGATAGATGATTAATGGTGACCGAATAGCATATAAGCGGCATAAAACGAATATTAATCGATTACTCGATATGCGAGGTGGATTAGACGGGTTGGAAGAATCTTTCAGAATCACTTTATTAGCGTGAGTCTTCTATCTCATGAAGTCTCCTATCTCTAACTCCCTTTAGTATCTATCAACTTGAATCAGTGATCAAAGGATTCGCCGACTCAACGACTCCTTCCTACTTGAGATATACCACAGAAAACGGCTCGCAGATAATATCCCAACCATCAGATTTCAAACTCATGACTTTTCATCGAGGCCAAACACGACTCTGGGAAGGACAAGTCAGTCTTTCGACTATACGTCTCTTGAGTGACTTTCTTCAACTAGTCATACTATCAATTCAATATCAACAATTATCAAATAAAAATCATCATGATCAGAATGAGATCTCGCAGCGACGACAATTAATCCGAATACAATGGCAGTTCCTCTGCGACAACCTCATTGCCCTAGCCTCAATCCCATTCCGCGTCGATACGGGTCCACCAATCGATCAGATCTTACTTTACGCTATTCTACTATTCGTCACTTCTTCTCTCCCAACATATCATCCGGTAATAGAAGGATACATAAACAAATTACAACCCCTTCTTCAAAAATCGAACGTCCTAGAATTATATCACGGCCCGTTACCGGGAGCATTGATTTGGTGTCTTATCATTGGCGCAAGGAAGAGTCATTTCCCTCAGGAGTCTGGTGTTGGCGGTATACAGAAATGGTTCTTTATGCAACTTATGCGGATAGCGTGTCCCGCGGCGCTGGATAACCCGCTCGATGTGGCGAGGAATATTGATTTGATATTGGCTGGGATGGAGGGTGTTGAATACCTCGCGACGGGTCCTTATGATTCTAGTTAGTGATACAAGACCTATGCACACGATATTGGTGTCGGAGAACATATGCATACACAAAACGGTCGCATCAATGCATCCACTATGAATCAACCAAGCACGTTGATCTCAAACATGTCACGCGAGACAACTGCCCTTGTTTCAGATACGTGGCTCAAATCTGTTTATGCAAGGGGCTTAACCCTACGTATACGAAGTTTTGGCCTCGAGATCGTTACATTCCTCGGCGAACATCATGTCCCATTAACTATCCACCCCTGATACAAAACTACGTACCAAGACGCTACCTGTCTATATACAGATATCTGGACTACCTAAATATACCTTTCACGCAGCTTGTCTATACATCAGACGATTGAAACAAAAACATGAATAAGATTAATAATATTCATCTCCCCAATGCACCCATTACCGAACTAACCATAACCGCAGCCTCTCGTTCCCAATTCCCTTCCACAACCGCTCCATTACCACTCGCAGGATTAATAACCCTCCCCTTGGCAACGTTAGAAGGTAACTGAGACCCCCGTAATACGCACTCTCTCAAATCACTCCGTAATCTATCCCGACTAGACTTCAAACTTCTTGCTGCCGCACCACCCCGGCTCATAATCTCTTGTACTCGAGCTGGTAGCGCAGATGCCAACGAGCGCCAGTAATACGATGGCAGGGACGAGGTATCAAGAACGGAAAGTAACGGTTTCAAAAGATTTGAATTGTTCTTGTCTGCAGCTTGGTTTGTCGATGGTAGTAGTAACGGGTGGGATGGACGTTTAAGACTTGCGAGGAGTGTTTCTAAGGCGCCTATGTCTTGACAGCGGCCGGAGACTTCTAACAGAGCGCGATCTAGGGTTGGTAATGAAGCGAGCCCGCGTGCAAGAGAGGACAGGGACGATGTTAATGAATTATGGATATATCCTTGCAAAGTAGACAGAAGAAGTTCTGGCTGAAAGTCCTCTGCGCTCACGCCGGTTTTTGGTGTTGGTGAGAGGAGGTAAAGTGTCGTAATGGCAGAGAAGAGTCTTGATTTTGCTTCTTCCGTTTGCGCATATGTCGATGGTACTCCCGCCGCTGGTGGAGGCGACTGGCTACCGTTGCTCGCGCGTGTACCATCAACCATCAACGACGAAATCGAAAACCGATTAATAACTTGCTGCGCTCGAGCCTTGGTAGTATTCTCCGCTGGAATGACCAAATCACTTCTCAACGTCCGAATAACCTTCACCCTATCCAATCCCTGCCCTTCCTCCCCTTCACCAATCGCAGAAAACATCTGTCTCAGCATGAGAATTGTCCCAGCCGCCCTAACCATTGCGCGATGATCATCTTTTTGCCCAGTAGTACTACGACCAGTAACTTCAGCAATCTGACCCTCCAACTGTCTTCCCAGAGTGATACAGCGCGCAACTGCCCTAGCCAGCCGCAAAGTCTGCAAGGAATTCTGAGCTGCGATCCTCGCTTCTTCGGCACTGGTCCATTTGCGTAACACTTCTTTCTCTAGACGCTGATACCCATCCGCGAGAGACGAGACCTGTTCCTCAACTTGAGTCAGAATTCGTTGACTGGACTGTGACCGGTCCTTGGTATGTTCCAGAAGTGGCAGGGCGGATTTGGTGGTTAGGTTGTGGATGTGGGTATCTATCTCTTGGACATCGAATAATACCCGGGACAGAGGGGTGGAGAGATCGACTTGCGTGTCGTTGATGTTGTTGGTGTTTGTGACTAGGGTGTTTGCAAATGATGAGGCGCTGAAGTCCGGGTCGAGGAAGGTGTCATAGTCTATGTATGAGGCTTCGCTTGTGGCCATTTCGATAAATTGGTTGGATAGTGAATATTTAGATTATTCACACACAGCATATGTCGTATTTGGATATCCAGGTTCATCAAGCCATATCTCCATGTAATCTCCGAATTTATTGATCATTCATCCACATCCTTTAAGATTCCACAATCATGCGTTGAGTCCTGCAATAAAAGCCAGTCTGAATGCTCAGTTCATCCAACCAAGATATGATTCTGTTGTCCTCCCAAGCACCGTTATGCAAATTCTACTATTCTCTTGCAATTGCTTGGCTTAGATGCGTTCATATAATTTCGTCGATTTGAAGTTGTTGTATGTTTTAAACAGACTATGTGGATTGGCCAGTCTGGTCCATCGCTAATGGCAGATACGAGCTAAGCCACATGTGGACGAGGTAAACCACGTGATATCATTTGCTATTTAAATTCGATTCAAGGGCTCCAGAGTCAACTCTCCATTTATATTGCATGAATTGTTCCAAAAATTGAATATATATATATATACTTGTATTGAAGTCATTATCTTTTACGTGAATCATTGAGTATAACGTACCCATTACGACTCCTTATGGCCTTCTACGACCTTATTCAAGGACACGACCATTAGACTCCTCGACAATGAGCTCGAACTCTGGCTGGAACTCTGTGTACAGATTATGCTAGAGAATTTCGTCAGTTATTTTCCAGTACGTACTTTGATGAGACTAGTCAATGGACATTGAGTAAAACGAACCGGATTCTGGACTGAGCTTGCAGTGTACGCTGCAACTTCATCCGAGATGATCATCTTGGGAATACCATTTGCAGCGGCTGCCTCGGCCATCAGCTGAGAATGACATGCCTTGTCCAAGCTGTAAAAGAGGAAAGCAGCCTCATCGACGGTATTTCCGACGGTCAATAATCTTCAAGATTGTTAGTTGTTGCTGATACAAACTGCTTCCTTGGCAAGTGGAATATGATATACCCATGGTTTTGCAAAATACATGCCATATTATCTCCAAGGGCTTTAGCAATTTGTCTGCCCTCTTCCTGAGCTAAGGCAATACCACCGTGGTCATCATAGACGCTGATTTTGCCGTAAAAGTTGCACGCATCTGTCACGATCAGGTTAGTCCATTCACTTTGAATTCAACTTTGGATATACTACCTTGACTGATCATCTCAATATTCCGCCCAAAGGCACTCCATGTCTTCCCATATATTCCATGGGTATGAGCTGCCGCAATCACATCAGGACGAGCCTTGTGGATCTCCGAATGTATCATAAATCCAGCTTCATTGATAACTTCTTGGTTTCCTCCCTCACAGACATACCCTTCGCTATCGACAAGGACCAAATCCGATGCCTTCATAAGTGAGAAGTGTTTGCCAAAGGGGTTGATCCAGAAATGATCTTTGAGTACGGGGTCTGCACGACATATCAATTAGACCTGTCAATTGATATGCATCTAGTAAAGAGCGCGCACCTCTCATTGATATATGGCCGGAAATCCCTTCTGAAAAATTTTGCTTTCCGAAGAAACGAAATGCAGCGGCCATGTGCTCCTTCATCCATTTTCGTTTCGCATATGCATCCTTGTGAATAGGAATGCCGCGTAGCTTCAACGTACCCGCTCGATCACCACGGACAAGCGACTGGAATTTGGTGTCGTTCTCTGCACGACCAACAGAGGGGAGGAGGTCTGCTGCAGGCGTGTCCGACACACCGACAACGCGGCTTGGGATGCTCTGGGTTTGGGTGATGGTTGATGACATTGTGTAGTCTTTCTTTTCTTCAGTCAGTGAAGGAGGAGTATCTGTGGAGAATGGCTGTGAAGGGGAGAGATGAGGTTCTTATCTACTTCTACTTCGGTGTAGCCGACCAATCAGAGACATTATGAAGCCCCGCGGGAATCAGAACATTAGGCGGAAAACAATCCGATGGCCAATGAACAGGCAGCTTTAACATCAAACATATCAAACTATGTTTGGAGAAGGCGTGACGAGTCATTGCAGCATGTCAATTAATCGAAATAACAGTAGAACCAGGCTATAACGAAAGGAAGGCCGCTCCACATTTCCACTGACATCAGCTTGGATATCTTTAATATGGGACTGAAGAGCATCCGGTTTGTTAATACTAAAACGGATCAATATAGTGGAGGTGCCCTTCATCCCTAAAATCGAACTCACTACTGGATATATTTGCTTGGGCTTGAGGCGCCTTCTGTTCGTTATAGTCAGGTTCTACTGTAGCACAACGACCTTGCAACACTTCAGCGATCTGGTCTCATCGAATCGTAAGATGGAATGGTTTAACAGGGTATATGTACATAGGTATAAAATCACATGTACTTACATACATGATTATAATTTCCAAAAAAAAAGCAAAGAGATATAGGCGGCTTCTATTCATATTCGTTCGTTATGCAGTATGTCCTTCTGCTTCTTTCATAGGCACCATCTCATACTCCTCTCGATTGCGGCCTCTTCGCCCACGAGAGAAACCCGGCATCCCGTTCTCGAGATCAGGCGAATTCGGCTGTTGAGAAGATCCCCCTATTTCATTAGACTGCGCTGCGGCGCCGCCATCGCCGCTACCTGATCCGCTTTGATCAGGGCCTCCCAGTCCAAGACCCAGACCAAAAGTGATGGGCGCTAGTTCCCGTCTTTGACAGGCCCAGATCCCGACAAAGGTCATGAGAGCCGCACTTGCGAGTTGAAGGGACCACCAAAGTAGATTTCTCGGTACGGAATGAGTGTAGAAGAAGACGATGAGCAAGTGGATGAAATGTATCGTGAGCGCGAAGTCGGGGATGAGCTTGGAGCGCGAAACGAAGATGAGGAGAAATATGACACTGTAATAGACATTAATATTCATGATACTGGTAAGGGGACATTGTGAGAGTCTTACCAAATGAAACTATTCAATATCCATACCAAACTCAACATCCACCCTACCGTAGTGTCTCCTCGCAAACTATCCCATCCAAATATAAGATCAAGAGAAAACACTGTACCAGCCACCAAGGTGGTGAAGATGACAAGAGCGGTTATGCAGACATAGTAGAGGGCTTGGAGAAGGAGGATCTTCCGGACGATTTTTAACGGTGGGAGCTCCGTGAGCGCCCCGGGACGAGGAGGGCGCCTCCTTGCGGGCATGGACTATTCTTTGAAGACGCTCCGAGATCGTTTCAAGTGTGGCTATACGTAGCGCCGACTGGTACGGTGTTATTATAATATTGGTGAACAGGGGTTGTTTTGACCGCAGGTCGACATCCCTTCCCCTTTGACAGCTTTCCACTTTCGTATTGCAGGTAACGGATTGGCGAGACCTGTATATGCAATTCTGTATGCAATACGCGCCTGGCCTTCAAATATAATGGATCGATGAAACAACTATATGCAGTACCTGTAGTAGTTGTCGTTGAGAGTAAGAGTAAATGTTATGACGGAAAAACAAACGCCACGAGGCCAGCTCCGGCGCCAAGAAAACTGGCCGCAAAGCCAAGCATTAACTTCCGCAACTGAGTGACATATGCGGAGCAACTTTAACTTCAATTTCAACCTAACATATCCACCTTTTCATATTTCATTGGACTCTTAACGATTCCAGAGCATCAATTTCTCTTCCCAACAGCCTACTAGACATTTTCCCTACTGCCGTCAATACCAATCTTAACTCAACACCACATCATGAGCTGGTTCGGCTTCGGATCCTCAAACGCCGGTCCCAAATCCGCAAAGGCATCAGACGGGGGACGCATTGCCCCCAACCGCTCCTCCCGCGAAGTCTGCTATAACGGACGAGATCTATTCTTCTCCTGTCTTGACCGCAATGATATCCTAGACGCCATCAAACACGATTCCGAGGTACGCAAGAAGTGCGGGAAAGAGATTGCTGAGTTTGAGTCTGCTTGTTCCAAGGCTTGGGTTCGTTTTTTTCCTTTCCGAATTCGTAAGGTAACGCATGTTAGCTGACTGCGAGTAGGTTAAATATTTTAAAGAGAAGCGAGTCATGGAATATAATAGGGATCAAACGATTGCCAGGATACAAAAAGCGGATGCGGAAAAGGCCGCTGAAGAGGCTAAAGCACGATAGACTCGGTTGAAAGGCGAGACATAACAATGCTGCATTCGATTTATGGAGTTTTGTGGGGATATTTCTTCGATTGAAAATGTATTATATATCTATGGTGTACTATATCAATGGCTTTGTACCGTGATGACGAAGGTATGAAATTTAAACTCTACTTCAAAGATAACAAAAACATATCCTATATTCAACATTTGAATGAATAGGGTAATTGCAAATATCAAAGGTATAATTCATGTATAGCACTTCACAAAAACAAAAGGTATGCTGAGTATCGTCGCCATAACTTGCCTGTAACCGTTTGAAATGCATGAAAGCTCTAAGAATCAAAACATATAAAGCAGACGCCAACACAATATAACGCCATGATTTGGGGATGTAAAGGGCTTGTAGATTTAGGTTATAAACCAAGTAATATAACAAGATGAGCTTATTGTTTCCACTTAGCGAGTTGATTGACAATGTTTTGCATATGAGGGCCAACTGGAGCTTGGCCTCCTTGGATCGAATTTCCATTCGCACTTCCTTTCGCGAGTAATGCGAGAAGATTTGGGTCCGGACCGTTGGACAGCTGAGGCAGGCCAAAGGGGTTTGGAGCCCGAGACTGTGATCCCTGGTTTTGAGCTGTCGCAAGAGTCTGCTGGCGGTGCGCGTTGCTCAATAGACTTGCGAGATCAACTTGATGGGAGCCGTTCGTCGCCATGGGCATTGATGGCACTGCTGCTTGTGGAACAGACTGCGCCTGCTGAAGTGTATTCAACAGTGACTGTAATGCGGGTCCGTCAAGGCCCTGGATGAGGTTCGCGATTTGATTTGTTTGTGGAAGCGCTCCAGTGCCTGGTTGTACAAGAGGAATCGGCTGAGGAAATTGATTCGGCAGAGGCAGAGGTAAAGGGTAGGAAGGATTGTGAGGGTAGAAGTTCGGAGCTGTTCCAGCTCGACGCAATGTGTGCATCTGAACAGTCATCTCGACTGCTACGTGCAGGTCTAGGTCCGGGTATTCTGTCGAGTTCCACGGTCAGCATCAATCTCAAACTGCGCTGACAAATATATAGCATACACTCACCGATTGAGCGAGGCTTACTACTGGCCCCAGTGGTGCGATCAAATATCAAAAGCGTGACCTTTCCAGAGAATTGCTGGCTTCTCGTGAGTTTTATCACTGCGAAAACGCCTTCTTCCATTTGCCTTTGGATTGCCACGTCCATAGGAATCCGGGAGAGCACTAATATGTTCGTCCGGAGCCCTCGAGTTTTGAATGAATTTTCGACGTGATATGCAAAGCTCCTATGAGTGTTCGTTAGCTTATTTGTTTCCCAGATGAGATCCTCTAAACTCACATATCCACATCGTCAGCGGCCAGAATTTGCAAGTCCGGCACATCCCTCGGTGCACGGCGCGAGGAAGCAGATTCGGATTCGCCGTCATATCCCGAGCGACCGCGAGGGCTAGGGCTTCGGTGCCGCCTGTCCCTACTATAAGGAGACCGCGACCTTCGTCTGTCACGTCGCTCGAACCTATCCGGAGTTCGATTTCTTGAAAGGAATCCGCTATCTCGATTTCGAAAAGAGCGTGGTGATGGTGACCGAGGCGGTCGGTAGTCATCACGACGTCGAGGGCCGTGTTCATCCCTAAAGTCACCGAAACTTCCCCTCTTGGTTTCATATGGGCGATCATGACGGTCACTGCCTTGATTGCGCGCTCCACGGCTATTGGAAGGCCCTCCACGAGTATAGTCTGGTGGCGATCTAGATCGCCTAGTTAATGACTGGCGTGCCGATTCAGGATGGTTTGCCCCAGGTCGTGTGCTTTTCTGAGGTTTCGAAATTTCAAGATCTATTTAGTGTTAGAACTATCCATAAACACAGCATGGTATATGCTTACGAATCTTTCGGCCTCTCACAACGCCTCCTTGCTCAGCTTGTAGAGCCCTGTGGCAAGAATCCGCATCAAGAAACTGAATGAAGCCGTACGCTTGCTTGATAGAAATCTGCGCTAGTTTCCCGTACTTGTGGAAAACATGAAATAGGTCACGCTTGGTTACCCGCTCACTCGGAAGGTTGCCTGAAATAGCGTATCATTAGTCCATTCACTGTAGAAGAACAGGAAGAGCATTCCGAGAACTCACCGACAAAGAGTCTAGAACCGTAAGGAAAGCGGTCCCACAAGCCTTCGGTAACATAAACTCTCTCCTCACGCAGAAACTCATCGTATATCTTCTGTACTTCTGACCCCCAGAAAGCTTCATCATCAGGAGAATTCCCGGACCTTGCGCCATACCTCTCAGGCCTCAAACTCTTATGGTTTGGTTGTGCACTAACGTCCTGTACAGTGTTTGGCTGCTGGAATGACGCTACAGGGGGCGGGCGTAACCCGTTCGATCCTGAAGTTGTACCTGGAACCACTCCAGGAGCAAACCTTGACACATCCGAGTATTGATCCTGAACTTGCGGCTGGGATATTTGGAGGGACATATTCGAAGTCTGGGCGCCAACCGGATAATATTCACTATTATTTTCCGTAGACAAATAATTGGGGTTCAGATTTGGCACCTCTTGAGTAGGTGGTCGCGGTGGGAGGCCTGCAGATAAGGCATAATTATGATCCTGTTTTGGAGGAAGTACAGACTGTTGAGGTTCTTGAAACCCGGGATTATCAGCGGGAGATGAAGTAATCGCAGTTACCACGGGGCCAGAGGGTGCGGTAGAGGCGGATGGGGAGGTGTTATCAAGCAGGTCTTGAAAGTCAACGCCAGTTTCGGCTGCTGCATTTTTACTCGGGATATCACCAGTGCCAGGATTGACAAGGGAAGATTCCAATGCAGTCGTACTGTTGTTCACGGGATCTGCACTAATTGGCTCGCTCATCTGATGATACGGAGCAACATTTGATTCATCCGAAAGTGGTAGATGCGCTGCGGCGGACTGGGCACCTAAAGTACTGGGAACATTTGCCGTCTCTGGGAAGCATGTTAGAATATATGGTTGGATATACTGGTTTGCAAAGGTGGATCTGGGCGACAGTTGTAAGGGGGATGTGGGCAGACACATGTTCAGCTATGAATGACTTAATCATTCGTGGGATAGTCTGCCCCTGGTCCTGCATCTAGTCTTGGAATGGGAGAATGGGAGAGGGTCTACCTGATGCTTGAGCCACACTCAGAAGCACTTCTCGTAACCTATTCTCATCCTCGTTGGTGCTCTTGTAAATTTCACTGTCCAATTCCAACTGAGAGGGTCGCTCATCATCCTGGTAGGCAGAGAGCTTCTCGTATGTCGAAGTGTCGTTGAAGATTGGGTCCATCTGGTTCTCTAGAACAGGTATATTTGAAGGCTCTGGGATGTGAAGCGGGCGTGGACTTTCGGGAGTAAGGGTCTTCCCCCGAAAGTGTATAGCCTCATCTGGAGGATTGGATGTCATAGGGACGGCAAGTTCTGATGCGCTTCATCTACAAAATAGCGTCACAGCGACAAACCGCGGAATGCGAAGATTCCACGATGCTCGCTCTAAGAAGCCTGAAAATGAGCTGACTTGAAGGAAGAAACGTAGTCAAATGCGATTGACGAAAATGGCCATTAATGGCCTGATAGTAAGGAACGCCAAGACAGGTTCGCAGAATAGACCTGAGTTTAATATAAGGAAGTACTTCCGAAAAGATGTGATATAATGTAGGTAGCGAAAATATGGCTGGAAGATCGAGACAAGTGTGCAGTATGTGCAGGTTGATCGTCGAGATGCGCTTTGTCGTTGTATGTCGTCAAAATGTTCAAATCTAGCTGATGATTGGCTGAAGCGTACCTAAACCGATAATAGAGAAGATTCGTCTGATAAGTGTTGTATCTTGCTTTTGGACGAGGGTCGCTGCAAAATACAACAAATGAAACCTGCTGGCGCAGAGATGCGTCGATGAAAGGTTGAAGAGATGAACAGTGAATAATCCCAAGATAAGAAGTTCCTGTGGTCGTCGAGACCATCGAAAGTCGCGGCGCCTTCGGTGATAAGGCGGGGCCGCAGCTTAATGCGGCAGGCGGTGTGTCACGTGGGCGGTACGGACCGTAAGAGAAAAATAATTTTGTTTAGCATCAAAAAGTCTGGCCCAGCACGCATAACAGAACCAGATCAGTGCAGAGGTTAACACAGTCACAATGGCCCCTGCAAAGGAATCAAAGAAGCGGAAAGCAGTTACTCGCGATGTCGAACCAGACACGAGTATTGTCTCCGGCGATGAATTGAATAATTTAGACCTTTCTGACGGCGCTCATGATTTGTCGGACGAAAGCGATTCCGAGGTTGAAATAATCAATGAGTTCAGCGACGAGGAAGATGACAGCGAGTCCGACATTGACAGCGATGAAGTCCCGTCTGATATTGAAGATAAAACTGGGGAAGTCAGCAGCAACACGAAGCGTCCATCCCAAACTAGGGACGAAGACGACTTCGATGAGCCCAATTACCGAGTCGAGGTAGACGCCAATGGAAACGAGCGATACGTGTATGACGAGATCAATCCAGACGATAATTCGGACTATTCGGATGCAGATGACAACGCAAACACAATTGGCAATATTCCTCTCTCATTCTACGACCAATATCCTCACATCGGTTATGATATCAACGGAAAGAAGATCATGCGTCCCGCTAAGGGCGAGGCATTGGATGCTCTATTAGATAGCATAGAAGTCCCTAAGGGCTGGACAGGTCTTACCGATCCTTCGACAGGAAGACCCTTGGAACTCACTCAAGACGAGCTAGAATTGCTACGAAAAGTTCAAATGAACGAGATACCCGAGGAAGGTTACAACCCTTACGAGCCCACGGTTGAATGGTTCACCAGTAAGCAGGAGATAATGCCTCTTAGCGCAGCACCTGAACCGAAACGTCGATTCGTTCCTTCCAAGCATGAAGCGAAGCGTGTGATGAAGATTGTACGAGCCATCCGGGAAGGCCGCATCCTTCCTTATAAACCACCAGCAGAAGAGGACGAGGCAGATGACGGTCTGATCCGCTATGATATTTGGGCAGACGAATCTCCACGCCCAGACCACATTATGAACGTTCCAGCGCCCAAATTGCCTCCTCCTGGTTACGAGGAAAGCTACCATCCCCCTCCCGAGTATTTGCCAGACAAGAAAGAGCGAAAGGCATGGGAGGAAGCTGATGAAGAGGATCGAGAAAGAGAGTATCTTCCAACAGATTACGGTGCTCTGCGGAAGGTCCCTGGATATGAAAACTTTGTCAAAGAGAAGTTTGAGCGTTGCCTGGACTTATATCTCGCCCCTAGGGTCAGGAGAAGCAAACTCAATATCGACCCCGAAAGTTTACTCCCCAAGTTACCGAGCCCGGATGAACTCAAACCTTTCCCCACGGCATGTGCAACCCTTTTCAGAGGGCACACTGGCCGTGTACGCTCTGTATCAGTTGATCCTACTGGACAATGGTTGGCTAGCGGAGGTGATGACGGAACAGTGCGTGTTTGGGAGATTCTCACGGGTCGCCAGCTCTGGTCCGCGAAATTGAGTGATGATGAACCTATCAATGTAGTCCGCTGGCGTCCTGGCCAGGATGCTGTCATACTTTGCATTGCCTGTGGAGATGATCTTCATCTCGCCGTTCCCCAGATCGTCAATCCTGAGCTTGAAAAGGCCAGTTTGGAACTTCTTGATGCCGGTTGGGGCTATGCGGCCAACAAGTCTGCCTCTAAGAACGGAGATACAGAGTCAAAGAGTACTCCTACGAACTGGATTCGACCGTCTGCGGAGTTTGCTGAGTCTGGAGTGTGCATCACAATACCATTACGATATGTTGCAAAGTCCGTTTCATGGCATCGCCGAGGAGACTACTTTGTTACCGTTTGTCCCGGATCTTCCACTCCTGCACATCAAGCTATTGCGATCCATACACTTTCAAAACACGTCACGCAAAACCCTTTTAGGCGCCGACTCAAGGGAGGTGGTCCCCCTCAAGCTGCTCATTTCCATCCCTCCAAGCCTATCCTTTTCGTCGCCAACCAACGCACCATCCGCGCATACGATCTGTCACGTCAACTCCTGGTCAAAATCCTGCAACCCGGTGCCAGATGGATCTCATCCTTCGATATCCACCCTCATTCCTCCTCAACGTCTGGCGGTGACAACCTCATTGTCGGATCCTATGACCGTCGGCTCCTATGGCACGATCTCGACCTATCAGCACACCCATACAAAACCCTCCGTTATCACAGTAAAGCCATCCGAGCCGTCAAATTCCACCCGAGCAGCCGTTATCCTTTGTTCGCAGATGCCAGTGACGACGGCTCACTGCAAATCTTCCACGGCAGCGTTACCGGTGATATGCTCAGTAATGCCAGCATCGTTCCACTTAAGGTATTGCGTGGCCATAAGATTACTGGTGAACTTGGTATCCTGGATCTCGATTGGCACCCTACTCAGCCATGGTGTGTCTCTGCTGGTGCGGATGGTACATGTCGTTTGTGGTGCTAGATATTCGGTTTTCCATGATATTGAACCTTTTTGATTATATTTAGAACATAAGGGCGTTACAAAAGTTATGTACATAAGCACTTTGCCCCACGTAGATGGTGCATTAATGAGATTTTTTCATCACATGTCAACCTAGGACAGAAGTAGATCGAATGTGTGGATATCATGATAATATCACGTTCGCAAGAATATCTAAATACTTAATGTCATCTATCAACAATAGAAACTATACCGCACCGCTACTCCAATCCCTCCTCAACCTCTCATACTTCCTCATATCCGTCACACTAGGTCTAATATGCTCTTTCGCAGCCACAAAATCCTCAAAACGAATCATATCCCTTCTCTTAATGGCCGAATAACCAGCCCTGCGCAATAAACTGCCAATATCCGCACCACTATAACCCTCGCAACTTTCAGCCAAGGTGCGCATTTGGTCGTTGAATTCAATAGGTAGGTTGCGAACGAGTGTTTCCAGGATCTCCGCACGTTCACTTGGTCCCGGTAAATTGACGAATAGTAAAGTCTCAAGACGGCCTGGTCGAAGCATAGCGGGATCGATTATGTCGGGTCGATTTGTGGCTGCGATTATATAAATTCCTTGGCGGTTGCTACCTAGGCCATCGAGTTCAGTCAAGAGGGTGTTGACGACTCGTGCGGAGCTTTCGGATAGCGCGTCGTCTCGACGGGGTACCAGGGCATCCAATTCGTCGAAGAAGATTACACAGGGAATAGATGACCTGGCACGAACAAAGACTTGACGAACTGCTCGCTCCGATTCACCGACGTATTTATTCAAAAGTTCGGGGCCCTTGATACTAATGAAGTTTGCACGGGATTCATTTGCGACGGCCTTTGCTAACAAGGTCTTACCACAACCGGGAGGACCCCAGAGTAGAACACCAGTAGGCGCTGTAATGCCAACTTTGGCATATATCTCTGGATTCTTGATAGGATCGACCACGGCTGTGACCAATTCGTCCCGAATTCCACCAAGAGCACCAATATCTGCCCATGTAGTATCCGGGATAGTTGCGAAGCCTTCACGTTTAGAAGAGGGTTGAATCTTGGGCAAAGCTGTAAAGAAATCTGCATTTGATACTAAGACAGGATTGGTTTCCTGTCCCATAGGTGCTTCTTTGGCATGCTTGATCAAGCGACGTATCTCCTTGACTTTTTCGGTTAGATCTTGCTCTGTCTCCCCTTCGATATCCATCTCTTCGCCAGTATTCGCCTTGAGTAGTTCAAGATATCGCTTGATTGCCGCAGCTCCTGCAGTGGAGACCAGATCATTTAGATCCGCGCCAACGAAACCTGCGGTTCGTTTAGCTAGAGTCTGAAAATCTAAATCATCCGCAAGTTGCATTTTCCGAGTCAAAGTACGGAGAATCTGCTCCCGCACAGGTTCCGAGGGAACAGTCAGATTGATCTCCTTGTCGAATCGACCACCTCGTCGCAATGCGGGATCCAAGCTATCAGGTCGATTGGTAGCGGCCAGAACAATGACAGGCTTGCCGTTGGTCTTCTCCAAGGCCAGATCGTCCATACAAGTCAACAACTGGGCCACAATACGCTTTTCCATCTCTCGTTGGGCGCTCTCTCTTTTCGGCGTGATTGCATCAATCTCGTCGATAAAGATTAAACACGGAGCTACCTTCTTTGCCTCGTCGAAATGTTCTCGCAGAGCTTTTTCAGACTCGCCAGACATACCAGAGACCACAGATGGAGCGGATATGGAGATGAAGGGGACACCCAAGTCGGCAGCAAATGCATTTGCAAGCATAGTCTTACCACATCCTGGCGGTCCATGTAAGAGCACACCACGCGGAGGTTGGACCTTGGAGGATGTGAAAATTTGTGGGCGTGTCATGGGTAATATAATCAAATCTCCCAACTCCTGCAAAACTTCGTCCATACCGCCGAGATCTGATAAACTGACATGAGTTGGCGGTGATTTGTCTATGGTATGATCCGCCTTCCTCCTCTTGGGTACTGATTCTCCCGCATTTTGACGTCTTTTAGCCCCCGTGGATTGCGCCGAGCCTTCAACAGCAGATGATTCGTTTCCTTTCCGAGGAGCAGGTGACGGTTTGGCAGATGTTGACCAGGCACTGACAATACTCCTGTTTAAACCATTGGATTCCTAGCACGAATCAGTATATTTGACCCTTTCAAACTTCAATGATTGTGCGGACTGCTTTACTATTTGATCAACTTTCTCATTTTCCAACCCCTCAAAATCTCCATTCACCGAATCCGACTCGTCGTCACCCCGAAGATCGCTTTGAACAACTTCTAGTACGCGCTCAATGCTGTCTTCGAGCAGTTTCTTCGGTTTTCGATTCAAACTCGAATTGGACTTTCTAATCGTATCGTATATTGAATATGTAGTGAGTCGGGTCTTGCCTGTCTCGGCCTGCTGCTCGTCTGCAATTTTGCGCACAATTTGGTAGATCTGCAGAAAGAAAGTTTTTTTATTAGTTTATGTCGTCGCCAATTAGTAGCAGATATTTAGTTACCTCTTTGTCCAAGCTATGGCTCAGACTTGGTCTCCCCTTACTTCTGTAAGGCATGATGTTGATTTAATCGATGAACAGCGTATATTGAATGACAGTCCTATTGTTGTTTGTTCCTGCGGAGATATCAATATTTTTTCGGGCTTATCGATCGCCGGATCAACAATCTTCCGGACCCCGCTTATCATTGGCCGATCTAGACACTTGCTCACCATCATAACAAGCTCCGTATTTACTTTCAGTACACAAAGTAGCGATGGAAATTTAAACGAGTCAGGAATCATGTCTTTGATCACTTCTATATAGTTGTCTCACGCGTGGTTTGACCGGCGTTGACTACTGTCATCAGTACGACCCAGGCCGCAACGATCAACGTCATCGCCTCCTCGCCGAAGGCTACCCCTTGTTATCGACAAGGGACGATGCTTCAGACATGGGAAATGCCAGTAGTTCCAACAAGATATCTGCTCAAGACAGGTCTGTCGCCATCATTTCCCTTTTCATTCGATTTTTATGTGATGTCTAGGAGAGCGAACACCCACTAACTCCGGAAATGCAGAGCAATCCTAAACCTCAAAATCCAACGCGACAAACTCCACGATTACCAAAAACGCATCATAACCTTGACCGATCGGGAAACAGAGATCGCCAAGGAATGTTTGGCAAAGAACGATAAGAAACGTGCCCTATTAGCACTTCGTCGAAAGAAATATCAGGAAACCCTTCTAGCGAAAACAGATGCTCAGTTGGCGCAATTGGAGCAACTGACGTCTCAGGTCGAGTTTGCGTTGGTTCAGAAGGATGTGCTATTTGGGCTGCAGCAGGGTACGCAGGTTCTACAGGCTATAAATAAAGAAATGGGCGGATTAGCTGCTGTTGAGAAATTGATGGGTGAGACGGAAGAGGCTAGGGCATACCAGGAGGTTAGTATTATCTCTTTAGTACTGATTGGACTTACTCTAATACTATGGAATATAGGAAATCAGCCAAATGTTAGCCGGACAAATGTCCAACCAAGACGAGGATGAAGTTGAAGATGAGCTCGAAGCTCTACAAAGGGAGGTCGAGGGTACCGTTGAAATGCCTAATGCGCCCACAGCCGCCCTTCCCGGAATGACAGAAGAGCAGAAAAAGGAACAAGCAAGAACAAGAGCCAAGGCAAGAGCGCAAGAGCGAGCTGCTATGTTGGCTGCTTAGGGATAGATGGGCCCACCAACTACATTTTACACAGATTCTATATCCTAGGCGCAAGGTCAATGGATTTGATAGAGTCATTGCGCGTTCACGTCACAGTTTTATGGAGCATACACGCATAGGTGGCTGGGTATTGTACAGTTTCGCATTCTCGTATATTCTAATTAGCGGAATCATAGACACATCACGTTAATCATAAAGTGGTATCATTTTCGTCGCAGTGGTAATGCAAACATCTCGAATGCTGCTAATGATTATTGTCCCGGCATAATCCTCCCTCCAATTCCTTGCACACCCTGGATAGCCACATGGTCACTGGGGTTCGCAGCTGCTTCGTACATGACACTGACAGGCTCCCGGTTCAGCGCCATAAACTGTCCCTTGAATCCAAGGTACCCGATCCTGGTAGTCTCTTCCTCGCCCCAGTTGTCTTCGAAGAACAGGGTGATGGACGTAGTAGTGTTCCACAGTGCGCGATTAAGGGGAAGGTCAAAGACGTCAGTCCCCGTAACAGGTTGCGGAATTTCAAGGATCTGGGTCGGTTTCAAATCCGACGCCATGGAGAAATCGAGGTCATTTCGGTTCTTGAAGAGCTTCACGGTCTTGGGAGCACATGGGGTCGGAGCTGTGTATATCAGGAGTGAGTGCAGTTTCACTTGTCCTGCAAATCTTGAAGCCTTTTAGTCCATTGCGTTATCTTCAGCTTCAAGGGCTTCCTGTAAAGTATAAGGATTGCTTACGGAATGTGCATCAGAAGCTGTTCGTCGGCATCGCTCTCGAGCTCAGGTTGTTCAATTAATCGTTCAGCCCAGGACTTTTGGAGAACTGCGGTACCGGCGCGAGGGACGGATTCTATATGTAGGGTATTTCATTTGTCAGTGCTTGTTGCATGAATGTGTTAGTCTTAAGGATTTGTACCATTCAATGTAGACACCATATCAAATTGTATCTGAGAGTACAACAGTGATTGGAGGGCAGGAGTGATGTCATTGGAATGATCGTGTCCCTCATCGTGACAATGATCTCCATGGCCGTGATCGTGATGATGATGACCCGACATTGTTGTATCAATAGCAAAGGTAGATTACATGGAGAGGAGCATGGTGAAGCAGAGTGAGAAGTGTCTGGTAGAGAAAGATTATCATCGAAGTAGCTACAAATAAATGAAATTGATCCGCACCGAAGCGGGACAGCCCTAATCAAGCCCCCCACCTTCACCAAAAGGTGATGCTCCCCACGTGCAGCACGTGCTCTTCCCTATGATAATCGATAGTATTCAGGAGCATATTCCACCAGCCAACTTCTCTCAATCTTGGTGATATCGCGGATGAAGGTCTTTTCTCCGGTTTCCAGGATTTCATGGAATATGACCCAATCAGCTTTGCGGTTCTATGACAGAGGGGCAAAGTTAGCAATGGCCTTCAATCTGGATTCAGTTGGAAACTTACAAACATCAATGAGCTCGGGTGAGTATGTAAAGTCAACCCCCCGCTCACGGTCCTGAAGCTCCCGTCAGGCTGCATTTTGGCAGCATGTGCAAAGTATCCCGTGGTGAGACACCGGCGGATCTGCTCTGCTTTGTTGATATCTGTTGAAGCAGAAGAGATTGAAGGATTCGAATCGACTTCCAATCCAAACCGCTCAAGATAGCGCTTCAACTGGGCACGAACGCTTACAGCTCGAGTCAAGGACTTATAGTTAAGCAAATTGTCTCTGCACCATTTCGAGTCCTTCTTGCCGTTGGTGATGAATGCCTGATACACATTCAAATACGTCATATGATCTCCCTCTTCAACTGCAAACTTCCTTCGTGCGCCTTCTGTTTCGTCTTTACCACCGTCATGCTGTACCCACAGGGAGCCCTGTAAGCTGAGCATGGCAGCAATAGAGAGAATCTCGCTCAAACAATTAAAACTAGATGCACTGAGTAAGACCTTGGCAAGCATTGGCTCAACACCGAGTTCGGCCATACGATATCCCGTAGGTTTTGTCAGTTTGGCATAGTCATCCACTGCTCCGAGGGAGTACAGAAGCTCTAGCGCACGCGTCATCAATTCAGCAGGAGGGGGCGAAAGAAAGTCAAAGCGTACGACATTGTCAATACCAAGAGCTTTCAGCTGCATGACAACCGGTGCCAAGTTTGATCGTTGAATCTCCGGTATGCCCATGTCAGGTAACGCCTCGTAGGAATGTTGGGTATATAGACGAAAACATTTACCCGGCTTTGTTCTTCCGGCTCGACCGGCACGTTGCGTTGCTGAGGCTTTAGATATCGGCGTCGCTGTCAATGTCTCAATGCCGGTCTTTGGGTTGTAAGCCCGGATCTTGACAAATCCACAATCAATAACAAAAACAACCCCGTCAATTGTCACTGAGGCCTCGGCAATATTTGTCGATACCACCACTTTGCGCGTGTTTTCTGGCGTAGGTTCAAAAATATACATTTGTTGTTCTGTAGTTAGGCCAGCGTAGAGAGGGAGCGGAAGTAGGGATTTTGCTTTTGGATGGAGCATAGCAGCTCGTTCTGAGATCATTTGGACTGTCTGTTCAATCTCTTCTCGCCCAGTCAGGAAGATGAGTATGTCACCTTCGTCCTCTTGAGAATGGATATCAAAGACCGTCTTAATGGCCCTTTCAACATACTCCTCCGCTGGGCTCTCCAGAAAAAGGATATCAACCGGGTACATTCGGCCTTCAAGACTAATAATGCGCCCAACATCGCCTCCAAGTTCTTCACCCTGTCCTTCAATGATCGCCTTATCGCCACAGAAAAATCGTAAGAACTGCTCAGCTTGCAAAGTAGCACTGCTGATAATAATGCGGAGCTCAGGACGTTTCTTCATTATCTTCTTCAGTATTCCAAGCAAAATATCAGTGCTGATAGAACGTTCGTGAGCCTCATCGACCATAATCACTGAGTAACGAGACAGCAAAGGGTCAACAAGTGCTTCTCGAAGTAACAACCCATCTGTAAGAAACTTGATTCTTGTAGCAGCGGATGTGACGTCCTCAAATCTGATTGAATAGCCTACTTCTTCTCCCAGCTTGCACCGCATTTCATCAGCGACTCTGCGAGCAACTGTAGTCGCTGCTACTCGACGCGGCTATTTCCTGATCAGTATATTCCAGTGCATGATAACAAGACTTGAAGGGAGTCAAACCTGCGTCACCCCAATGACCTTCCCATCGGCCGTCCATCCTGCTTGATCCAGGAATTGGGGTAATTGTGTCGTTTTGCCACTTCCAGTCTGCCCAACAACTATCGTTACCGGGAAAGCCTCAATAAGGTATAAAAGCTTCTCCCTATATCGAGCAATGGACAGAAGCGATGAAGGCTTATACAGGGCGGGAATAAAGGTCGAAGATAGATTGAGCTCATCAGCCATTGGACCGACTTTCAGGAAGATATGACTTCCTCCTGATCCACCTGATTTGACAATAAAGAGCCCATATGGTCATATCCAAGACTTGGGAGCTATATCCCATTGTCGATGGAGGACAAAAAGATGTAGAAGAGCAAGCCACATGAAAGTCTTGGCCCAATGGTTAGCAGTGGCGGTGCAGTGTGTGGCTTGGCAGCGGAAAGTGATGCAATGGCCGCTGAGCTTGTTGTCGTGATAGGCTGCAATCAATCTACATTCTCATACGCGGCAACCTGACCCCCCAAGTCCAGTTTGCTTCTTTAATTTCCATACAACTTGGGAAGATTCGAATCTTGATTTCAATATTTGGCTACCATTGAATATATTCATTATGGCTGACGAGGGGAAAGTGGTAAGCTCCTTGTCCCTTTCAGATGGAATTACCATCATTAAATACGAAACCCCGCAGCAAACCCCTACCAAATACTCGGGGGGAATCAACACTTCCAATCCAGAGTCTCCTACTACTGCACGGCCGTTAGACTTTGACGATGAGCCCCAGGAGACAGGCATCCTCTCTACACCTTCCAACCCAGAGACCAGTGCTGAAGTTCCTCCGCCGAAACCACCACGACCGGTCGATCCGCGAAAACAAGCAGAAGAAACGCTCAAGGAAGCGTTCCCATCGATCGATGCAAGTGTAGTCAAGGCTGTCTTGACGGCTAGCGGGTACAACGTGGAAAGGGCCTTTCATGCACTTCTAGGTTGGTCAATTTGACGGTCAAGCTTGTTACAGGCTTTGTCAATAACACTGGAAATTCTGACAGGCATGACGGATCCCTCTGCCCAAGAAGAGCTCCCACCACCACCACCGGCAAAACCTCCACGACCTTCTTATCCGGCAACTTCAACTACCCAGCAGCAATTACGTGAAGATGAGTTATATGCTCGTCGTTTAGCGGAACACTTTGGTGATTCGCAACCTCGTGGCAGGCAGGGTTCCGGTTATGGAAGTGAACATTCAGAGGAGCGAGAGCGCAACTTTTTTGATGGTTCGTTGTCACATTTTACTGACTATAAAGCTTTCTTCTCTTGCTTATTGGTGTACAGATGATTTGCCTGTGATCAGAGACAACATTCGCAAAGGTTTCCTCGAAACCCAGTCCAAAGTCAATGCATGGGTACAGAACTTTAAGAAAAAGCTCGATGGCGACGAAGATGAAGAGGAGACTGCTTCAGGATATCTTCAATCACACGGAGAGACTCAAACCTATGGCCGCACACGACGAAGCGGCGATTCTGCCCGACGCAGCGGTGATCGGGAACGCTACGATGCAGACCCGCAGGTTCTCGGAGATGACTTTTCAGCGCTAGAATTGAGGGATTCAGAGGGTTGCCCTCCTTAACCCTTGCCATTTATCATTTGTTTAGTCTTACTAACTCTGGATAGCACCTCCTCCACGCCCTGCTCGTCCTCTAGCAAACATCAGACCTGCCAATACCTCGCAAGAACGACGAAAAGTATCCTTCCAAGACGGCCCACCAGAAGAAATCGACAATCTCTATGACGCCCCGAAAACAACCAAAACCCCGCCACCAACAGGAGGCAAGTCAAGCAAATGGCAACCTCTTTCCACGACCAGTCACTCCCCCATCGGAGAGAATGACCCTTTCAGTCTCGGCGATAGCGAAGACGAGCGAGAGAATAAACCCAAGGATGGTCCGGCTGGAGAAGACCCACTCAAGAAACTGACGTCAGAGGCTATAGAGTCAGAGGTTGGTTCTAATTCGAAAGATGCAAGTAAGAAGGCGGATGATAAATGATGCGTTTTTGGTTGTTTGATTTGGATGCTCTGTGTGTTGCGTGTGGTGTACGATCTTTTTTTTCATACAATTTGATTTCTGAGATATCCCATCAACCATGAAGATGTTTTTGATAGTATCCATTCGTCTGTCTCATATGGTCGCACTGTATGATGTTGTGCAATTAGTGTCTTGTTGTCCTCCAGATATCTCGTAGCCGGTATCTCGCCAAATGGGTTGTAATTGTTCGGGTAGCCTCATAATCCTATCGTAAATTCATAGCGCATAAAACGTAATCCCGTATCAATAGAAAGATCAATGATCATCCATCAACATCTTCCCGAGGAGGCGCTTCTTTCCTCAAATCCTTGATAACAGTCTATCGATCACATCAGTACAAAAGCCACCCTAGAACAGAAGGGAGACATACAGCAAGCGCATCAGGATTAACCCCATTCTCAATAAGGGATACACACAACGACAATTCAGTTCTATCGAGATGCGTATTCTTGTTACTGTCAGTCAGTTCCATGCGAACTACGAATTAAGGGATTTTTGGAGGTACCAGTAATGTTGAAATTTCATAGAGGATGTCAATGACTTCACGCGCTGCTTGGCGCTTTTCGTCTTGTTGGGAGGGCATTTTTGCTTTGACTTCTATGTGGGTTGGGAGGTTGCTGAGGTTGATAAGATTAAACTCAAGAGCGACGTGCGTCGTGAGTGTTGACGCGCTAAGTTTACATGCAATACCCAAAATGACAGCCAATCGGAGCGATTTAATTAACTCCGACATGGAAGTCATCTTTTTTCGCGAGACGCATTTAATTCAACAAGCTCTCTTCCTGATTTCTACTGTTCATTCACATCATTCTCAAGATCTACCATCCCTCAATTCCGACACTTTGGCAAATAAAAGTCCTAGGAAGAAGAAAATGGAAGTATGTCTCGAAATTGCAGATCTCCATTCCTCGTCACGTTCTGAAGCACTCGAAATTCTCACCAAGATAGCCCGCATCGAGAAGAGAACGTTCCCGACCAACGAAGCGTTTGAATTTGATATCAAGTTATGGAAGAAATCTAACACGAGAGTTCTTTACGCTACTACTACCAAAGCTCACAGTGATAATGACAATGGCGGACCCCGTGGTGATAATGTGGTTGTGGTTGCTTACCTTGTATATGTACGACATCGCAATATCGCACTGTTACATAAATTGTGTGTTGTAGACGCGTACCGGCGCAAAGGTATTGGTGAACGATTATTGGTACATGCAATCAAAGAGAGATTGGTAAATAATGAGCCGGGTTGCGAGTATATTCAGTTGTGGGTTGATAAGGCGCGGGTACCTGCGCGAAGTCTGTACACCAAGTGCGGATTCGAGGAGAAGGAGGAGGTACCTGATTATTATGCTAAAGGGAGAACGGGGATACGTATGGTCCTTGCTCTTTAACCTTTAAATGTCGCTGTTCGCTTCAATCTAGCCATCCCCAGTCTGGCACGAAAACTCCCTCCCAGATTCGACGGAGCGAATAGGTATGCCTAGAGCAAATTTACCTTATTGATCGTTAATTTGCTACATACCGTGTGCCTTCTCCCTTTTCCAGGAGCGCAGACCTGCTAGTGTACGTTCCTGGATTCTGGGCCGTGTCTTACCCCTAGGTCAAGTGCCATCCTTCGGAATGCCCCTTGCTGACTCCATACACGTCCCGAACGTGAATCTCGGCGCACTCCAAGCTGTCTATCGCATATGCAACTTTCTTATGCGACCTACATAAGCCTTTCCAGCCATGTGTGTGCATTTCTGACATCAGACATACTCTACCACGGCTTCCAGCAATGCTTTACGCGCTTCGCGTAGGCACGCCCTGGGAGTATCCCTTTCAACCTGAGATAAGAAAAAGGATTTCTGCCTTTTGCCTCGATGTCCGGGCAACTCTTCCATCGACGTCTTCTGGACGTGGTACCTCGAGCCGAAGACTTCCCAGACTTTCATCATCACCTTGAGGCTTCTGGCGGCATTTGCAGTCTATACTTACCTGGAAGTCGAGCACATCATGGCTTTTTCGACGACTATGGCATCGAAATTGGCTGTGATGCTCTTGCTGATGTTAGCCAACATTGTTGATGCAATTCCAACACCAAACTATCCGATTAATTCGCAGTTACCCCCTGTTGCTCGTGTGTCTCAACCTTTCAACTTCACTTTTTCGGGCGGCACTTTTATCAATAGCGGCACTGGCTTACAGTATTCATTATCAAATGCTCCATCATGGTTGAAGGTGGACACGACGAGTCAGACCCTATATGGAACTCCAAGCACGAATGATGCTGGTGCACCGCAATTCCTTCTTGTCGCTGCTGATCAATCCGGATCAGCATCAATGAGCGTAACGCTGGTTGTTTCTAGTGAATCGGGCCCACGAACTGGGAAGTCTCTTCTACCCCAGCTAGCAAAGAGTGGCTCAACATCTGGTCCAGCAACTGTCTTTATGCATCCTGGGCAAGCATTCACCATAAACTTCGATCCCAAAGAGATATTCGCCAATACCCAAGCAAATACTGTTTACTATGCGACATCTGCGCCGTACAATGCTCCTCTACCGTCGTGGATATCATTCGATCCGTCGAACAATCTCAAATTTACCGGTAATAGTCCATCAAATCCATCATCGGTCCCTCAATCATTCAGCTTCAATCTCATAGCGTCTGACGCCGCCGGATTCAGCGCGGCTATGGTGACCTTTGAGATTGTTGTAAGCCAGCATATATTGTCATTCGGACAAACTGCTCAGACCCTCAATTTCACTCGTGGTCAGCCGTTTAGCACACCACATTTCATTGACGATCTTTCATTGGATAACCATAGTGTCACTGCAAAGAATCTGTCGCATTTTAGCGTTGACGGGCCATCCTGGCTCAAGCTTGACAACGACACACTCTCTCTTAGCGGAATAGTTCCCAATGACGCTGACAATCAGAACATCACAATCACTGTAGGCGACATCTATGACGACAATGCCAAACTGGAGCTCTATCTTCGAGTCTCGCAACTCTTTGCAAAGGGTGTAGAAAGCTGCAATGCCACAATCGGTGAAAAATTCTCCTACTCATTCGACAAGTCTTTATTGAGTGATGACTCGGTCCAACTGCGAGTTGATTTGGGTGCAGCGTCCTCCTGGGCCCATTACGACCTGGCGACTAAGATGATCTCTGGAGACGTGCCAAAGGACTTGACACCTCAGACATTCCCAATTAAATTGACAGCTACTCAAGGATCGATTGAGGAGACGCGAAACCTGAACCTCAGTGTTTTCAGGTCTGGAAAGACAGGCGTTGTCAGCGATAATCAGACCTCTTCGGGTACAAATCACGGCACAAGCAGACGCAAAGCTGGGATCATTGCTGCTGCCGTGTTATTACCTGTGGCGTTATTAACAGCAGCAGGTATCTTTATCTTCGTCTGCTGCCGTCGACGAAGGTCCAGAATCGATGGCACAAAACACAAAGACGAAGAGAACCCTGCTGGAGATACACATTCAGGTCCAGTCACGCATCCAGAGAAGAACATGGAAACAGAGGTCGCGGAGATGTCGCGAAGTCTTTCGAACTCGTCAGGCTCTTCGAACGATTCCGCTCCTCCTCAGCTAGAATTAGATCCGCTGTGGGAAACTGCTTCTCTAGAAGATGAACAACAGCAAAGACATGCCCAATCACCTAGCGTTTCTGTCCAACCTCAAAATTTTGTCATGGATTGGGATAATTCCATTATGGGTACGGAGAAAATCCAGGCGTCACCCAACGTGTCTCCCACAAGAAGCACAAGCGTGTCCCAAACATCTCCGTTTACTCGTCGCAGTAGCCGGCGATATTCAAAACGGGAGCCTCTCAAATCGATACAAGCTCGCTCTATCAAGAGAGATTCCATCATGTCTTCGAAATCCAAACGCTACTCTAGACGTTTGAGTGGGATATCGGCAACAGGGCTTCCGGTTCGACTTAGCGGTGCAGGTCACGGTGCTGGAGGATTTGGTCCATTGCGAACAGATGTGGTTGGAGGATCATGGTATACTACGCAAGTATCGTTACAGAGCGATGACACCAGCATTGAAAATCTTGCAACTATGTTCCCACGCCCACCTCATGTACGGAACAGAGATGGAAGCCTGTCAATGCGACACCGCGACTACCAAAAGCGAGCCAGCATGAGATCGAATAGACCGCTATCTACTGAGCCTCCAGAGCCTGATTCCCTCGAGGCTTTCATTCAAGGCCGAGCGCGCAACCGCAATTCTGGCAATCCTTACTTCTCAGCCAGGATGAACAGCTCAGGTTCCACGGGTTACCGTGCGTTAGAGAAAGCTCGTCGCAGCTCTAGTATTGCTGAAACCACAGTGTCCACATCTACTTTTGCAGATGATCGACAACAGCATCCAGTGCGCCCCGTATCGACCATATCAGCGTCTATATATGAGGATGATAACCGGAATTCGGTAATACAAGCACGGCCAATGTCGCAGATTTCCGAAGTTGGAGCATTCCCTGTCAACAGGAATCGGACTAGCCAAGGCTTAGTCCAGCGTTATACGGAAGCCATTGCGGAACTACCACGATTCTGGAGTCAGACCAGCATGAGAAGCGCGAAACCCTTCGAGTCTGGAGAGTCTCTGACGGGATCAGATGACTATTATAATTTGATAGATGAACTTGAGAACCCTGAAGGAGGCCGACAGTGGTACCGCGTGAATTCACAAACGCAACAACAGTCCAATACCGAAGAAGTCACCAAGGCTGATTCCATCCGACAAAGCGCGGAACTCTCTCCGATATCTGATGCAGGTGGTAGTCGAGTACGGCGCATGAGTCTGCTGCGAACAGGGTGTCAAGATAGTAGCCCTACTGCCGTTCGGCATTGGCGACTCGCAAACACGCTGGAACGACGGCCCAGCATTGAGGGTAGTGACAGTCTTCAACCGACAGCAAATAGTAGTTTTCGGGGTGATCTAGCATTTGTATAGGGGCCGTCTCGATTGTTGACGTAGAACATCAATTTTTTCTGTCTGTTGATATTGTCGTCCTGGGTCGGTCATGTTTTGGCTTGGAGTTTGGGTCAGGCGTTATCAAGATACCTCGGATATGGCATGGTTTATTTGTTCTTTCAATGGGTTTGATGACTTATTTATCCGGAGCAGTAGTAGTAAAGAATTGAATCATGGTTTTTATGGATGACATTTTCGGAAATTGCAAACGTCCGCAGGAGAAAACACGACCGAGGTGGTCTCGTGACTTGCATACGTAAATCTGAATTTCAGAGCAGTCTTTCAGAATTCTGTACAAAATTACGAACACACCAACGGCGTATCTCAGAATCGCAAAGATGCTCGCAATACCCGGCGTGACTCCTGATAACCAGGGCGGTCCGAGTAAATAACCAGCTAAAAATTTTGGACTGGAAACGTGACTATAAATTGGACCGAACAGCTACAATAGGCTCCTCGGTCAAGCCTAGATTGTAGCCTAACCTTCCAATCAATCAGAATCGGTTTTCAGCGCGGAGACTGTTTTCGCGTAGCACTGTTGAGGGCACAGGAGTTGCTTGACTGCTGTCAACATGAGGTCAATATGGGGATATATCAAGGATAAGAAGAGCTGAGATGCCAATCTTTTGTCACACTGCTGAGCAATAGATATGGCTGATTCTTCAGCCACACTCAAGGAACAGCCACTGTATTTTTATTACAACTATGCCTAATTCGGCTCTCAATTGTATTTTATACCCTGCTTCCTCTATCCCATCAAAGCCTTTGTCTTTGGCAGAGACACAAAAAATATATTTTTATTGCTTATATTATAAAACAGATACTTCTAATTACTCCTTATAAACTAAAATTACTCTGGTTGTCATGTGATGTACATATTTGAAAAGATATTACAGATATTACTCCGGAGCAGCTAGTAAGAGTATGACAAAACCGGCGCTAAGCATTTTCGTCATTGTCAGTCTGCTCTCCAACACGCGACTAGCAGCATCCCACACTTGCTTTCTCCCTGGCTGAGATTCTGCGAACAATTTCATTTTTCTTATTCTTCATTCTCTGACTCCTTTGTGGTAGTACTCCCATTTCCAGACTGCTGGCTGGCTCACAGCACGCAAGCACAGAAAAAAACACAATCCGCTACCCCCCACATTTTATTACCTCTTCCTCTGATCGAGTTTGCTGGCGCTAAGATTGCTGAAATCAGTGACATTACACCTCCCTTCTCATCCTCGTCCATATCCCTCGTCGCCCCATCTACCATCCTCGATCTCCGGGTCTCGTCCTAACGGTTCTATTCTCTCCTCTCTTTGAAGTTGTACACAGTCGACTGTCTGCTGCATAAATTCCTGGTCGTTCGATCGGGACCCGCGAGTCATTATGGGTCAGACCTTATCAGAACCTATTACAGAAAAGGTGAGGTCGTGATTTTTTGCTCTTTGTCCCCCCATTGGTCTTTTATTGCTATGATGTCTCTTTTTTTCATAACGTGAATCGTCACACTTGAGACTGCTGCGTCACATTCAAGCCCTGTGGCTATAAGTGACGATGTCAACTGGGTGCGGGGCAGATCCGTTTTTGTCCTAAGCGATCAGCTCGCTATGTCAGTGTGGACGGCAATGCAATTTCTGCAGTCTTCCTGCTTACTTCCTCTGTTCTCCCGCTGTTGGCATCTTATGGTCCATGCGTGTTTCGAGAATTCAAATCAATGTGCTAACCATTTATTTCCGCTCATAGACTTCTGCAGAAGGCCAAGATGATTGCGTCTTATACGGAGTATCAGCCATGCAGGGCTGGAGAATTACGATGGAGGATGCGCACGCCGCGATTCTCGACCTGCACGCCAAATATATAAATAAATCCTCCGAACCCACCTCGCCCGATCAGCGCCTGTCATTCTTTGGTGTTTACGACGGCCACGGCGGAGACAAAGTCGCCCTTTTCGCAGGAGAAAAGGTGCACCAGATCGTTGCGAAACAGGAGGCCTTTGCCAAGGGTAATATCGAGCAGGCTCTCAAAGATGGATTTTTAGCCACCGATCGTGCTATCCTTGATGGTTCGTGAACTGCTCATTTGACATACTGCACATGCTCAAAATGCTTATGGAATGTGCAGATCCTAGATACGAGGAGGAGGTTTCGGGATGTACGGCATCTGTTGGGGTCATTTCTCGCGATAAGATCTGGGTGGTGAGTTTGAGGGTTTCTCTCAAAACCGGCGTGAGCAGGATGACTAAATTATTGCGCAGGCAAACGCTGGCGATTCTCGAACTGTATTGGGTGTCAAGGGCCGAGCAAAGCCTTTGTCTTTTGATCACAAGCCACAGAATGAAGGTAACTTCTCTTGAATTCGGACAATGATTATTTTGTGACTAATGTGCTCTTTTTCAGGAGAGAAAGCGCGTATCAGTGCCGCAGGAGGCTTCGTTGATTTTGGACGTGTTAATGGCAATCTTGCTCTTTCGCGTGCCATCGGTGATTTCGAATTCAAGAAGAGTGCCGAGCTATCCCCCGAACAGCAGATTGTTACCGCGTATCCTGATGTCACAACACATGAGATTACCGAAGATGACGAGTTCCTGGTGATTGCTTGTGATGGTTCGTGCATCCTCTACACTTTTCTCCTACCACCACTGACTTTCATAGGTATCTGGGATTGCCAATCCTCTCAAGCAGTCGTGGAATTCGTAAGAAGAGGAATTGCCGCCAAGCAAGATCTATACCGTATCTGTGAGAACATGATGGACAACTGCCTGTCTTCAAACAGCGAGACCGGAGGTGTCGGCTGCGACAACATGACGATGATCATTATCGGCCTTTTGCAGGGAAAGACGAAAGAAGAGTGGTATAACACTATTGCGGAGAGAGTTGCCAAAGGCGATGGCCCCGTTGCTCCTCCTGAATATGGCAAGTGTAATGACAATACCCGCGACTCCACAATTTGCTAACTATAGAGTTGCAGCTGAGTTCCGCGGCCCTGGAGTCCGTCCCGGTGCTCGCCATCAATTTGACGACAGTCCAGACGATTACGACCTAGAGTCAGATAACGGCCGACGAGCTTTTGGTGTTCAATCGGGGCGCATCATTCTACTTGGAGATGGAACTGAAGTGCATACGGATCAAGACGACGAAGAATTGTTTGACAGTACAGAAGAGGAAAAGAATCAGAATCAGGTACGGGCTAGCACCGCTAATGCCGGGCATGATGCCAGGCGAAGCCATCGTGAAGATACTCCTGGACCCGAGCTTACCCACAGAAACGCTATTCAGAATACCGAGACTTCTCAGACTGGACAACAAGTTTCTGCTTCTCCGTCAGCTATAAACGCGGACACACCCACCGAGATAAAGAGTGAAGAAAACAAAGCTGCCAGCAAACCGACTGATTCCTAGCATGCATGGGTATATAGAGACTTACATTTACTCTTGCTACTACGAATGCCGAGATCATGATGATAATAACGAACGCCGGAATAAAGAACATTTCGATCTTCCTTGTCGAGTCTACCTTTCCGTCGCGCCCATCCTATTCCAGCTTTGAAATTCCATTCTATTCCTCCCCTCCCAGAGAGCGCCGTGCTACGATTGTCCTCTTTTCCGTTTTTCTTTACTCTGTCTTTACCGTGCGATTCTATATCCTGTTGAGCATTTGTTTATCTACTTCACGATCGCAATCCGATAAAGATAAGGAAAGAGGAAAAGATAAGGGCTAAGTGGAGAGTCTCTGGGTCAGCCTTTATTTTCACTTTTTCCTCCATCTTCTTTTTTGGTATATGCTGGAAAAGGGATGGCCACAACCACGAAGAGTCAGGAAGAAAGAACAACAGACGGTTAGGGTTTCAAACAAGGAGTTTTTTTGTTTTCTTTCTGTATACATTACGGCGTAACTGGGTAATTCTTCAATAAGCTTTAACGTTGGGATCTTTGTGCAATGTGAGATCGTATCGGTGTTCTTAATTTTTCTTTCAAATTTCTACCTGGACAGTGAATGGTATGTTCTCCCCTACCATTTCGACAGCAATCGGTATCACTCATGATCTTGAGCTTTCCTTTTCGAAGAATCTCACGATTCTATTTGTACTAGAGTCGACAGCAAATCTCATTCTACGTGTTCGAGTGACTCATTAGCACTGACAATTACAACATCGTACCATATTTTTTCCAATCTTTCTAATCTCTTCTCGGTCCATCGCAGCAGATGCCTCCTCAACCCTAACCCTGGATATTAGGGCTACACGTGCTGACGGAACAGGACGGGAGCTCAAGCTGAGAGAGACGCGACACGAAAAGAGCCCCCTAATATTCCCCATAAAAATTCATGTCCTTGTTTTAATTGATCTGTGCAATTTTCTACCGAATCCATCTGCTTCATGTTTCTCTTTTCATCATCTATCTGATTGTTATAATTATCGTCCGTCTTATCGATTCGCAGAGTGTGGGGAGTGCCGCTCTCCATCCTCGAGTCAATTCGCACTTTTCCCGGTTTTGCTGGCGTCTACGTCAACCTCAACTCAACCACAAACAATCTCCATTACCATCGCCAGCATCAACCAGAGCAGACGCCACTACAAATTGGCGCTAATTGGAGACCATTCCGGTTTAAACTGACCATGTCTTCTCCATCTTCGAGTTCCGGAAAGCGCAAGCGGACTGCTTCGATCGCTCACAATAATAATCATAATAATAACACCATCCCGAATACTCTGAAACCCGCCGAGCTTTTACAACCTTCATCCCGCGACGCCTCTGGAGAAGAAGGCGACGACTCAACTGCACCGACAGATGAACGGCCATTGTCACGACACAAGAAAACTCCATCACTTACAATTGACCCTAACGCCCACCCTTCGAAACGGGCAAGAACCCGTTCCGGCGCCGATACGACAAGCAAGAGTGAGAACCACCACGAAGACCCCGGCGAGCCATCTGAGACGACCGATGCGAGCGCCGATATTGAGACAAGGTCGAAACGAAAAGCCAGTACTCAGGTGGTCGCTGCCAATGGCGATGTGGACGACAAGGATGCATTCGTGCCGCTTCGTGCTGGACTTCAGGATCCAGTGGGATATCATACGAATCCGCCCCCGACCGGTCGGGCTGTTCGAGTGTACGCCGATGGCGTGTTTGATTTGTTCCATTTAGGGTAGGCTAATTTCCTACAATAGGGGGGAAAAGACTAACGTAAACAGACATATGCGACAACTCGAACAAGCCAAAAAGGCTTTCCCAGAAGTTTATCTAATTGTCGGCGTAACTGGCGACGAGGAAACCCACAAACGTAAAGGTCTTACCGTGTTGTCAGGCGCGGAGCGAGCAGAGACCGTTCGACACTGTAAATGGGTTGACGAGGTTATCCCCAATTGTCCCTGGATCGTGACGCCAGAGTTTTTAGAAGAACACCGTATTGACTATGTTGCGCATGATGATTTGCCGTATCAGGCTGATGAGGGAGATGATATCTATGCACCTATTAAAGCGCAGGGCAAATTTTTGGTTACGCAACGGACGGAGGGTGTCAGCACCACGGGAATTATCACAAAGTATGTTTCTTACATTCAAAGGGGGAACTCTCCACACTAACTATGCAGGATTGTCCGCGATTACGACAAATACATAGCTCGCCAATTCAAGCGAGGCGCATCCCGACAAGAACTGAACGTCTCCTGGCTGAAAAAGAACGAACTCGAAATCAAACGCCACGTCAACGAACTACGTGAAAGCATCCGCAACAACTGGAACATGACCGGACAGGAACTAAGCAAAGAATTCCGTCAATTCTGGGGCAACAGTCGCTCAAACAGTCCCTCACGTACCAGTATAAAGAATGGCGTGGACATGCACAGTCCGCGCTCGAGTTTCAGTATTTCCAAGACACATTTATCTCGTGGCTTGGACAGTCCTACCGGTCGTCCTGAGAGTCCTGGACCAGCAGGTCGAAATGAAGATTTCGCGACGGGATATAGTTTGGGGTTGATTGGGGGTGTTAGGGCATGGGTTAGTCTAATCTCTTCTCCTCTATGCCTGTTAAGTAGGAAGCTGACTTTGGATAGATGTCCCGAACACGAACGCCATATCTAAGTGGACCAACATCCCCCGTCGCAAGCGACGACGACAGAGATGCAGTTTCAACATTTGAAAGTGGTGACGAACGACGTCGACCGAGCCTTTTGCGCGGCGACACTTTATGATTTTCTTGCAAAAGATTAAACGTCCCATTTTCTTTTGGTGGTATTAATAACTAATATTTGCATTTGTCGTCGTTTTCTTACCGTTTGTCTAAACTTTGAAAAATTCATGTCTATTACTTTTTGTGGACGAGAACAGTTGTCTCGAAAACAAATTGAGAATGTTTTTGTATTAATTCTTTTGAGCAATTGAGGCGTATTCGGGTTTTGCATAGATTGTTCCTGCTGCGTGTGTTATAGATTGTTATGAATGAATCTCGACTTATAATCTTAGCTTTGTTCCAATTTGGAGGAAATGCTATATTCATGTAAGTATATACATGCACATTCATTGAGTCCAGAGTCAAAAAGGAAGACAGAGTTAACAACATGGGTATCTATTGACAAACAAGATATTCAATCTCATAACAAGGGGCGCTCAAGCAGCTGTAATCAGCAACTGCGGCCGTTGCACATTCCCTTTGGGATATGTCTCCATCCCACAAGACAAAAACTGACTACTCAAATCACGCAAGAACGAAACCGGAACATCAGAACTTGTCGATGATCTTTGGCCATGGCGGTGTCCTCGCGGCAAACGCATAACCTCCCTAAGAACATCCCTCAACACCACAGCCTCAGCACCAATCTGTTGCGCCAACGTGTCCTTAGCCGACGCATCGCAGCGCGCCGTAACACACAAATCAAAATCTTTGAGGCCACGCACAGCCATCAAGGGTTGAAGCCACTGCTCCGTAACGTTCAGACTAATCTTTCTATTGTTCCCACCTGCAAGGACAGTTGTGTTGGTGTTTCCCATGAATCGTCCGAGGTCAAGATTGAGATATAACGTCTCCAGACCTTCGAGAGACTGTACACGCGACCAAAATAGTTGCCAGAGATGGTCGTTGTGGGTGTGCGAGTAGATTGAGGAATGATTACCGGCGAGAGAACCTTCGCCGGTCATGGGTTGCCATATCGGTGTCCATTGAACTGTTAACTGCCTTATACGCACCAAATGTTCGGGTGAGATTGTAAGTGAGAATGCAACGAAAGTGTGTAGATCGTCCACATCAAAGGAAAGAGTTTGATATGGTATTCTCGCTGCTTCGAGATATATAGCGCGACATGTACGCAGCAGTGACAGGGATGAGTTTGATAATTTCTCAGGCAGACAAGTATGAGTATGCGGATAAATCTGACTAGGCCCCGAAGTAGGAGATCTCCATCGAGCCAATGTCTCAGGACAACAATGCCGATGACTCGCAGTCTCGAAAGCAGATTTATATCTGCAACAGCGCACGTGACGAATCTTGCCCTTGAGTTGGACCAAATGTACCGCTTCGTCGCCAAAGACGAACCCATAAATCATGAGCCGGATCTCTGGTGGAAGCTTTTGTAAAAAGACACAGTCTGGTTGAGAGGAGATACTGCGCGCTAGAGGGTTGATAACTTTCTTCTTGTCGGTGGAGTCGATGTCCATGTCAATTGAAGGAGAGCAGATTTGACGCGATTGAATCATGTCGCGGACGGATTCTTGCCAGCGTCGACCGCTGGAATAGTAGTGCCATATTGAATAGGGATCTCGTAGGATCCAAGCGTCAAAGTGTCTCATGTCTTTTCTTTAGGGGAGAATAAAATGAACGAGGACAACTCGTAGTGCCAGTGATACCGGATCAACCACTTAGCCCTAAGTATGGATTGGATGTTTACAAGGACCAGCTTGCTGCATCAACAGAACAACATGAAACATTCCAATGGGGGAACCAGCCCTCTATATACAAAAAGTCACAGCATCTCAAACCTCAAAATAAATTTAGTACCCTATAGATACTCTTTTAGTGATATCATTGGCGCAGTCGGTCAGGGGAACATTGGAGCATGCTGATTGGCTGATTACCCACGCAATGTCGGGATCTTTCGGTAAGGAGAAAGCGGCTTAGCGTCGTTTATATGCCTGAGGCAGAGAGGTCTTTGCTTCACTTCGATACAACAGATACTTTGAAGCCCTTTCTCGCTCTGTTGTTTGTAGGGTATCTCTTGTTTCTGCACGAGTATCTATCTCTTATCTTCTCACCGTATCAATCGCATCTACAGCCCAACACATGTCTGGGACATCAACACCGGAGTACTCCGCTCCAGATCATCTCCAAATCTCCAATCTCCATCTGCATTGATGCGAATGGATGCAATCCTCCCCCCAGCTCAGTGGGGTTCTGCACGGATAACTATGTATAGATACAGCAAAAGAACGACACCGACGCCATTGTACATGAAGCCTACGCTACTGCGTACGTCGAAACATTCAACTGCGCGATTTGTCGTCCAATTCTTTTTATAGTTGTTCAATGTGCTGGACGACAACTCATTGATATTCGTACTGGCACAGATGTGGCCTGAGAAGTATGGAGAGTCGATGTGATCAACGATGAATTCGCGTAGTTCATATGACTTGTCAGTATTCTATAAAAATATTCTCGCGGGAGTATCATCCGTGTTTGCGCATGTCCGTGTGCCGGATACTCTAAACATAGACGGTCCACACCACTACATTAACCCCCCCCCAATTTCACCCTACTTCCCCATCAGATATTCTATAAATTTTTAAAAGAGGTATATGTGATACTATAAACAGATTCCGAGTCAACTCATTTCTCCAAATCAGATATGGAATCAATGTGTTGTCCTACCCCGCATCTCAATTTACGAGGTCTTAATACTCCGCATTATTTTTGGAGATTGTCATCCGAACCGAGCCAGGATGGGGACTGTGGTGTTCAATATCTAAATAGAGAAAAATCGGGGAGCTAAAAATGGTTATCATAACAGTCATGATAATGTCTAAACAGATCTATGTCTATGAGGAGGAGGAAGAAGAAGCCTCGACCTCAGCATCTATATCATCCGACCCGGTCAAAAGACCCCGACCTTCTTCAACATCCCGTATATCCGCGGATGAAATCGTATCCTTGACTGGTCCTGTTTGAGTCCGGTCCTCACTTACTCGCCCCTGACCTTGTGCATTATCTTGAGCTGCACTTCTTGCGGTATTATTATTGCTGCTATTGTCCCGAACAACGCCGACGTACAGGGCACTACCAAGAATCAACCCGGAGCCAGCCCAGCTGATAGCACTTGGCGAACTATCCATGACCACCTTATCGTAAAACAGGGCAAACAGCATTTGCGTATACAGCATTGAAGTTGCTCGAGTCCCGTTGCCCTTTTGTGCTTGCTTGCCTCCAATAGCTGGTGGCTGATACGCTAGTCCTGCAGTAAGGAGATACTGCATCGTGAAGCCGGTGGCTCCAAGACCGAGAAGTAAAGCCCATTCCGTCAGGTTTCCAGGTAGTCGGAATGAAACTGATGGGATTGCAATCATGGCGATGAGTGAGACTGTCGCCGTATAGCCAGAGAAATAAGTGACGCTGACCAGGGGGTGGGCTCTGGGTCCGATTAGACGGATCGTCACATATGCGCATGCTGCACCAAATACTCCAACGATTCCGAATCCGACTGCCATGAGATGATGTATCGCACTGACACCATCTGCCATATCATTATCCGATAATTCACCACCAACAGTCTCTGTCAATGTACTATTTCCACCATCCCCGGCCAAGGGGCTGATTTCAGTAACAAGACTCTCGATTTTTCCGCCAGAAAATGGCCTCGCAATAAGAACGACACCGAGCAGTGAGATTAACCCTGCAAGTTGCTGTTTGCGCGTGAAGGGCTCATTAGGCATCAGGAATGAGCATGCATAACATGCGACGATGGGTGACAAAAATGTAAGAACCGTGGCTTCTGATAGCGGCATATACAACAAGGAGAAATACATGCCAAAGACTCCAAAAAACCCGCCAGAAGCTCGGAGTGCCAGGAGTCCTCTAATACCTCTTGAACCAAATGGATTCGGGACTTTTGTATACCACATGTAAAAAAAGCTAGCTGTGACGGTGATGATCATTCGCGTGAAGAGAATCTACATGACATCCGATCAGCTTTTGCTTATTCTCTTCTGTCTGGATTAATTATACTCACCTGAAATGGATGCATGGCCTTTCCATGCGAACCATCCCTCTCCAAAAGTTGAGTCATCACATTCATAGACGATCCAAAGAACTGAGACAAGATTACCATCAACATGCCTTTACTCTGGGCCCATGCTCTGTAGACCACGGAACGCTTCCATCTAGATACCGGCTGCGATGGATCAGACGCTAATTGCGCCTCAGGAGTCGACGACAGTCGTGTTTGGAGAGGTATTTGGCCGTATGTTTGACCATTGGAGACGTTGCCGGCACATAGAGACAAATTATCCCCGAATAACGTATCGGCTGCCGGACCGGTTGAATCTAGATATGTGCTGGCCGGTTCTCCATATTGCAGCGGTTCATCTGGTTTCGAAATGGTTTCCGTTCTGTTGACTTCTATCTCGGTCGTAGAAGCCAATTCACCTTGTCTGATTTTTGGATGCGCTGACTCATCCGACTGGCTGACGTCCCCCATCTTCATGTCACACAGATCAGTATGAACCTTAAGATACGCAGATATACACGCAAAAACGCAAACAGAAGTAGAAAAACAAGAGTAACCGATCAAACAGGAATGTATATACCTTGAACGCACAAAGAAACTACCGGTAAGACCGGCAACTAAATGGTGTGGCAAAGAATCGAATCCGAAGCGAATGATCTATCAGTTTAGTTTAGGAAATTTCGAATCAGCAGACCCCCGGTATGTTTGTCGTTTAATGTCTGATCTATAGCGTGGATGATACTTGACAGAGAAGATGAGGAGGAGAAAGACGCTTCTGTCCATCGAATAATGGTGCCATTTAGGCAGCTGGTCTTGTGAGCATCTGCCTTGGTAAGCGACTATGTTTAAGCTACCTAACAGCAAGTACCGATTCCCCGTATTTTACGAACGTCAGGCAGAGATGTTGGTGGGGATAATCAATTGCCATTGGTTGAATTTGAGTATTAAGGTTTGATAGGCTAAAACCCCCGCATGAAATAACACAAAAATGGTTAGACCGGTATCTTTAATACATAAATTACATACATATATTTCTATACGAATCGGAAAGTATCTCCCCCCTTCTCTTTGAGCATATTCCCTGCACGCTGAGTGCCTACAATGCGCTCAAGTTTGAATGCATCATACTTTGAAAACACTGCTCGCACATCCAGATTCTCAGCGCCGGCAGTACCGGCAAGAACACCCGGATCCTGTCCCAAATACTGGACAATCTCCCTGAAGAAAATCGGATTTTCGGGAAGGCCGTAGAAGATGATATGTTTAACACCACGGATGTTGTATCGTCGAAAATGATGCGCTCGTTCTGTGTATAGCAGAACTGAAAGTCGTCCGTTCATAAAGTGACTGCGTGCTCGACTCATCTCGCTCTGTTCCGTGTACTCGGATATTGCTCCAAAGGATATGTTGGTTGCCTGGGAAGAAGTAGCAAAGAAGTTCCGCACCCGAACAAAATCCAAGTAAGACGGGATGAATATTAAAGTTCCCGCTCCATTTCCTTCTCCCTTCCCAGTCACCGATCGCGCAAGAGCCGGTAAAATCGCGGTAGTAAAGTACTTGAACCGTAGGTCGGGATCTTTGAGTGCGAATGTAGAATCGAAGCGGGAGAATGTCTGCTTCACAGTGATAGGAAGAGCCACTTCAGTGATTGCCCCATTGTACTGTGGAAGTATCTTGGATTTCCCGGCGATGTTTTGCATGTGTTGCGAGAAGAGAGAGTTTATTTCAGGTGTGAGGAAGGATGTCAATACAATCGTCTGTCGTATATATCGTGCGCGATCGTCCAGGTACCATGTTCGCACGCGACTGAAGTCACATCCATGGGCTTCCTTTGGCTGTAAGTTGAGATGCTCGCAAATGTATTCAACGTGCTCCCAATTCTGCATTAGTAGACCATCGGAATGGTCGACAATGGCAATTTCAATCGACGAGAGGAAGTCGTGGTCCCGCTTCTTTTCACTGCTAGCTGTTAGATCCTACCACCGAATACAACGATGCTGAAATACATACTCTTCTTTATCCATAATCGTACGCAATCCCAGAGGACTTGCCAGGATAATATCTGAATTATAGAATTGTGAATAGTACTTGATCGTCTTCCTGGTGAATTTCAATCCAATCCGAAACATATCATCGTCATTTCCACCAAACAGATCTCGAAAATCATCAGGTTTGCTTGCCCATGATTCATTGTCTTCCGCGTGGTACTCATCCATAAACCTCTTTCTGTTCTCCTGTTGCTCTGGCTGGTAGATTTTGCTGATTGATTCTACAAACCGAACGCAAGCCTGTCTTGTTGGGAGAATGACCAAGACTTTTGGTCTTGTAAAACCCTGATCACGCACTTCTATATCTTCATTTGTGTCTCGAGAAAGGCGAGCGTTATTTTTGATAACTCGATCACGAGTTTTGAGGACATGGTTGAGAGAGTGCAAGCTGAGTAAATCTCGCATCTGCGCTGCATTTGATGGCGTTCTGCCAGCGAAAAGAACGTCACTGTAATTAAAAACTAACGAGGCGATGTTCTGAGCGACACCCTCGAAGCTTGGCAGAATCTCTGCTGCCCTTGAAACCAATTTCTTCTTGAGCTAGATATAACGATTAATATGGACACTATGGTATAAGGAAGGCCCTTACCTTCAAACTCCGTGTGGTTTTCACTGCGGAAGGCATACTCCAGCTGCCACCCTCGCCATCCGGTATGTTGTAGATTAATCTGAAATTCTCTGGAAGCGACGATTTGATTGAGCGCCATTTGTCAGATTTTATCTCATTTACTCTTTTGGTTGTCTCGGCTTCATCCAGACTGGCAATATGCGTTTCGAATGGATCCGATGCTGGAACCGTTAGCATGCTCAAAAGTAAACCACTCATAATGTAACATCATTCTCACCATCTTCGTCTTCATCTTCTGACTCCCCCGCCTTGTCTGCTTCGGCATTATCTTCTTCCTCGGAAGCCTCCTGATTTTCGAGTACGTCTTGTTCCTCGACTTCTTTACTGGCCTGTATCTCCACGTCACGAATATCCTGGGACTTACTCCCCGCACGGTCGAGTTTCCGTCGCTTGCGCGCATGTTTGGTTTCTGAATTGGCATTGAGTAGTTGAAGTAATGAATTGTATGGACGTTCGGTCGTAGCTTCTTCATCCTCTGAAGATGAGTCGACTATTTCCTCGTCTTGTACAGGTTCATCATCACCAGAGACATCATCTTCAAAACCGTTGAATTGATTTTCTTCATCAGATGATTCTATTTCTCTATGAAAAGCCTCGTTAACATTGACCAGTAGCCGGATTAATCTCGCTCTTACCGCTTTTCATCAATTCGAGATGTCTGGAAACTATTCCTCCCACCACGAGCATTACCAGGCTTTCGAGCGCCTCTAGAAGAGCCTCTAAAAGAACCTCTGCCTCTTTTCCGTGGTGGCGCCATTGTAAATAAAGTCTCGACGCTTGTCCGATTTCATTTACAGGAACATTTTTTCTATGCGATTTAGTAAGTCGAAGCTTATCTTATCTTAGCGTGAAATTTCGTCGCACACACAATTTGCCGCCTCAAGAACCACCAAAGAGGGAGTACGGCGGAACAAAGGAACCACTGAGCAACTCCACCTCCACAACCGAAGGGAAAAAAAAATCAACAACCCTATAAGACAACCCGATAACCGCGTCTGTTTCTCCAGGCAGACTGTGTCTTGCGTTATTACTTCAATATGGCTGAGACCGATTCCTTCCTTCATCTCGCGCGGCCTTTGGGCCCAGTGACGGTGGGGTCTGCACCAACCACTGCCCCTCTGAATGTGGTTATTCAACCTCAGGTAGGGACTGTATGCGATGATGTTCAGGGAATATATAGGTATTGATATAAAGTAACTTAAGGCTATTTTCTCTATCCTCGACCACTCGCTCCGCCGAAACGCCGATCAAGATCGAGTCATTGGAACGCTTTTGGGAACGCGAAGTGAAGATGGAACCGAAGTCGAAATCCGAAGCTGTTTCGCAGTCGGACACACAGAGACCACCGATCAAGTCGAGGTAGACATGGAATATCAGAAACAGATGCTCGCACTACACCTCAAAGCGAACCCCAAGGAAGTCCTCGTCGGCTGGTACGCCACCTCCTCAGAATTGAACACTTTCTCCGCCTTGATTCAGAACTTTTACGGTCAGAGTGATGGAACATGGCCACATCCTGCAGTGCATCTTACTGTCTCCACGGAGCCCGGGAAGGATATTGAGACTCGTGCTTATATCTCTGCTCCAGTCGGTGTTACCGTTGAACGGGCCGCTGATAGCGCTGCTTTCATTCCTGTTCCTCATGAGATTCGATATGGAGAGACTGAGAAAAATGGTTTGGAGGCGATTGCCAATGCGCGGGATGCCGAGGACCGACAGACGAATATCTTTACTGATATTGAGGCTTTGGAGCGCGCGATCGAGGAGGTTATTGGAATGATTGATCGGGTCTCGAAATACGTCGAGGCTGTCATTGATGAGGAGGCGCCCGCGTCTACTGCCCTTGGCCAATTCTTATTGAACGCACTTGCATTGGCTCCTAAGGTTGAGCCTGCAGATATTGAACGTGACTTGTACGTTTTCCCGGTATACTCGCATATATATATGTCATGGACTACATGCTGACATTCTTTACAGTAACAACCACATCCAAGATGTCCTGGTTGTCTCTTACCTTGCCAACACAATCCGCACACAAATGGAACTTTCAAACAGACTTGCTACCGCCCAACTCACTCTCGGAGGAGCCGAGAGCGCAAATGCCGGTGAATCTGGTCAACGCAACCAGCGAGGTGGCAAAGGTGGTCGAGGAGGTCGTGAGGGTCATCAACAGCGCAACCAAGAAAGGAATACCGAGGAAGTTCGCGCATAAAGTAGCCGAAAAAATGGGGAAAGTCTTTACGAAGAAAAAGAAGCACATGCCATGCCATGCACATATCACGATCATGTCTGACTATTGCTTGCTTTCATAAAGTATTGTCTTATTTAGAGGGAGATCTTCTTAATTCTTTCCTTTCTCGTCTTTTGTCGTCGATTTCTCTACGTCTCCTTGGCTTTGGTCATCTCGACTACCAACAATAGACTCGGAGGGAGACAAGATAAGAAATCAGAGGAAAGGGGCACGGCGTCTTGGAGTATCCAGTCATGTCATAGTCAGTTGGCATTCATATTATAAAGATATTTAGTGAGCTAGACATGACCTTCTAGCTTTATTCTTCGACTGAATGAATGAAATGAAACTAGATGATCATTGAATTAGTTACCCTTACTCTTGATACTCCTATCTGTGAACCCTTCCAATTAAGGTAGATGCAAGTCTCTTCGTATCATCATAATGAAGCCCGTATATCCATGGAAACTGATAGCAGACGATATCCAGCCAAAAGGCAAAACTCCACCCATCAAACGCCGTAATATGCAATGAATATTGTTACAATCCGGACATCAGCAGCTCAACCATCAACTTTTCGTTTCTTCAAAGCATTCTCATCCGTAGCATCCGAACCCCGTCTCCCAGCATTCCGTTTCCCTTTCCCCTTAGCCTTCTTATTCCCCGTTCCAGTCGCAACAGTCCCATCGACGCTAACATCTAATTCTTCAGCGACTTTCCTCCCCGCCGTCCCCACCTGATCATCATCATGATCAAAGATCTTTCTTGCATCCTTGAGCTCTCGATCCATTTGTAGGAGCTGCTGAACACGACCTAGCTTGTGAGGGTCACGACGCAATGCGAATCGGAAGTCGTCCACTTTGATCTTTTGGCGTCGTGCATAGCTTGCGTATGCGGCGGCTTCGTGGCACATTTCTAGGATGAAGTCGGTGACGATTTCGTCTAGGACGCGGACTGTTTCGGGAAGAGGGCCTGGAGGGCAGTAGGGATGGGCATCGCGGTCTCCGTAGCCGGATAGAAGAGTTCGCACTTTATTCGAGAAGTGAGCTAAAGGTCATTTGAAAGTAGAAGAATAACGTACAGTCGCCGGCAAAGTTCATCTGTCCTTTGTGCCTTGCAGCACGAGCGCGAGGTTCTGCCATTTTTGCTGCGTTGTATGTCTTTTTCTTTCTGGCTTATGTATGTGTATGAGGGCTTCTAACCGGTGGATATGAGATCCCGGAAGTAGATAAGTAAAGGTGAGAGTGAGTAACGCAAGATCGTAGCTGCTAGTCGCAGTGATTGTTGAGGAATAGTCGATGGTTGCGCAGAATAGTCTGCCGGTGACTGAAGGCCTTGCCGTGGCCTAATCAACCCATAGGCCAGTTAAGAATAGCCTGAGACCTACAACGGAGACTTGTTCTGATGTCAATAAATTTGACGTTGAATGGAAAATATGTTCGTCGAGTACGACTGGCTAGATAGTGGAGCCGATGACATCTAGAGCGGAAGTCTTAGCGCGCGTCTACCTAATCCAACTTTCCCATTACATCCTTCAAGCTGTCCTCAAATACTTTGGATATCTTAGACCAAGCCAGCAACTGTCCCCGGAGCATACACGATCATTTCTTCGACTTCAGACGGAGTGAATCTCAAACGCGGAAAACCGCACAATAATCATGGTGCATATATCTCTACCCGATGAACAAGTCTGACCGCTAACCCTCTAAACCTCATATAGTCCGCTCTCTTCAACTTCCAATCCCTCCTCCTCGTCTTTCTCCTTATAATCTGTACGAGCGCTTATGCCCATTCGATGATGCCCGGTATCATGGATCGGAATCAACACGGGTACTTCCAGTTCCCCTCGCCCTAAAAAGGGAACTCTGTCGGATCGTTACTGATACGAACTGGTGTTTGATAGGTTTATCGGCATATTCTGGAAATGCGCCAGAATAGGTGAACGGTTGAGTCCGTATGTTAGTATATGTTGCGTTATTATGGCGGTAAGTCTGGCTTTCTGCTTATATTCATGCTGGTTTTTGTTCGGGAGTTCAGAAGCTAATGGTGCTCTTGGTTAGATCTCGATATTCATTGGTGACTGATCAGAAAGAGTATATATGTACAAAACTATAACCATGTCAATGTTTTATGAATCATAGATGAAAAGGCGTATGGTACACGAATTGTTTTCAAATATCCATCCATCTTTCTACAACGCCCCAGGCCAAAGGAAATCACGATGATAATATAAGTACAAGTAACCTTTCTATGATGCAAACCCCCTGATCTAGAATCTAGCGTAAATGCAACGGTAAGAAAGGGGAGGAGATATGGCCATTTTTGAAAGTAAACTAATGCTTCTTCATAGCAATAGCCAAACGCTTGAGGCCCTGGTCCAACAGCTCTTCGTTCTGCCGTTCCAATAATTTCATTTCCTCCTCCATGAGCTTCTCCGTTTCCTGATCAAGGGCTTCAATCGCAGCCTGTAGTCGCTCCGGATCGCGAGCAAGACGCAGCGCTTTCACCGTGAAGTTATCCGGGGAGAATCCATGTTCATCCATTTCCCTCATCGCGGCAACTGTAGCCGGGATATCTTGGTTTCTGACTGTTCCGTTGATAATCACGTTCCATGTTACTGCGTTGAGTGGGACGCCGCTTTGCCGCATGATTTCTCGAACTGATGCTACACCGTCCACGTCACGGTGGGAGACGAAGACGCTCATCAATGTGTTCCATGTGTATGCATTGGGCTTGGCTGGTGTGATGATCCTGTCGCCAAGCTCGAAGGGTTCTGATTGAACCATATCTTCCACTATCGAAACACATTCCTTCAAGTCCGCACCAAAAGGACGGAAAGAAATTATGAACTCGTTATATACCTGTGCAAGTTCGACCAGTGGGGTAATAACGGGATGTCTCTGAGCAACCAGTTCGCAGAACCGTTTATAAAGACGTATAGTGGCTGTGTTTCGAGGATTGCATCGTAGGTAGGCTGCCATCATAATCATTAATATGACCCTGCTGGGTTGCGTGTCTCGTGGAATATCCACAGTGTTAAATCGTTGGGGAATAATTCCAAGTTCTCGAAGGGGAGTAGGATCAAAGTAGCGACAGTAGACATCCATCAAATCTGTAAAATGTCTGCCGGGATTATCTGATCGGTAGGCATGCTTGGCGCCGAAGATGTAGTGACTATGGAACACCTTGGAAGCGACATATTGGTTGTCTTTGAGTTCTGGGCGTAAGTTGATCTCCTGTAGAAGAGTATCGACCCGCTCACGATCCATTCGTTTCACAGCATCAGAGAGCAAAATGACGTAGGTATAGGAACTGAATTCCATGCCCTGTCCTTTCATATAATCCAGCATGTCGAGACCAAGATGCGGGTCTCCCGTGTCGAAAGCATTCGAAAGAACCACATTCATCATTTCCAGGCACGGAGTCACTCCTAGTTTCAAAACCTGTGGAAGGATCTTAAAATTGCGTAGGCCATCTTCTTCCACAACTTCATCCAACTCAAGAAGCTTACAGCAGTGGCGAAGGATAGCTTCCGAATTCATTGAAAGTCCCTGTCGATCCTCTATCGCAGCAATCGCACGAAGACACTCCAGTGCTCTGGTAACATCCCCAGCTTGCGTACAGACATTCATGAATGCAAGCAACGTGTAAGCTGAAATTTGTGAGTCTCGGGACCGCATGATATCCATAGCCCTATAGGCATTCTGCTGACCCGCACTCATCGCGTACAATCTGACACCACGCTGTGGTAGAAGAATGACTGGCCATCTCTCCGGATCCATACACTGAAGAAGAGCAGCACGGCGAGCACGGGGATCGACTTCTTTGTGGAAGTAATGAAGGTAAAGCATACAATCGCTTACCATCGAGAAGGGTGGATATGGTGCAGAATCTGTAGCAATCAAAAAGTCGGGCATCAAAGCAGGAGTAGTGCTTAATATCTGGAGAGCGATGAGAGGCCATTGTCGGCTTTTGGCGCGCTCTCCATATACTTCCCACAATTCTTTAAACCCCTCCACACCTTTCTCCTTCAGGGAGTTAAACAGTTGGTGAGTACCCGTATCGATCATAGCTGGCGGGTGCCAGGCTTCCAATTTCCCTTCTGACTTGCATTGGAAAAGGTTTTGGAAATAATTAGTCCATACTCGTGGGACGCCTTCGACGGAAAACATTGACGACAGCCTAATTTTTATATCATGCTCGAATGCTTCTTTTGTAATGAACCTGCCCTGTCTCCGAAGTGCTATCTCTGCACGTCTAACAGAATCTCTAACCTTAAGAGGAACCCCTTCATCTTCTTGAGTGTAAAATTTCAGAGGACTATGGTCCTCCTGGCCAGACTTTTTGCCGTTTAAATTCACCCAAACAAACTTCTTGTCCCTCAGTCGCAATGCAGCATTCTGCCGTTTCGGATTCACTTTTTCGGTACTCCTCGAAGGATATTTTGTCAGGCGGACTTTATCGACCTCGATCCGACGAATTGCCAGCGAATTGGATTGAGAGTTATCATCTTGCATGCTTATCGCCAGGTCATCTTCAAAATTTGCCGTTGACTCCAAACTCGTCGATAACGAAGACTGGGTGTGTATGAGGCGTCGCAAAACATGTCCAGAGAGCCGACTCGTCTCTTGAATACGACAATGTGACAAAACAAGACCGCTGGCATTCGTACAGCCTGACCGTATCGAATCCGGGTTATTTATACATCGACTTGGTATCCTCTTCGTCGGGTCAACGCCTTTCGAAATCCATCTTGGCGAGGTCCCTCTTGAGGGAAGGGAAAGTTGCACGATGTCGCAGCGCGCGAGAGATTTAGGGAAGTTCGGCATTCAGGATTCGGACATCGAGATGAAGGGTAAAGCGTTGCGATGTCGGCTCGTTCTTGTAGGTCGAAAGGACGTTCGGCAACCCCGATGCAACAGAACTCGACTCAATATATCCCTACAACCTGCATGGCCGTATGTTGCAGTCGAGGTTTTGTCGGCGAAGTGGTGTGTCTAATTGAATTTCACAGGTGTCTCGAGTGGATTGAATGACCATATCTCGAAGGCATAAAAGATCTTGTGAAGAAGGCGGTGAGACTTCTCCCGAGCATATTGAGAGGTCATAAGTCGTTATTCTACCCAAGTCAATTATGGCTGTGTACGTCAGTGGTAGACGACTGCCCTCCTATCTTTTAATAGGCGGTAGGCAGGAGTCCAGGGTTCGATCCCCTGCATGGTCGGCCTCTTTTTTTTATCCCTCCTCCTCGCTCCCTCTCCAACCGAGGGTTGTTGAGCAACCTCACACAACACAACGGTTTTAACCTTTTTTACATATATCGGCTCTTTCTTTTATGCTATGTGGAGCCTCAGAGATCGATGGTCTAATGTAGAGACCCCCTCGGGTCTCTACATGGAATTCGATAAACTTGCCGAGCGTTGAATATACATAACTATACCTGATGGCGCTACTCACTTGGACTAGCGAGATGACAAGGATAATCAAGAAGAAAACCGTGAGCTACCCTCCTGAGGTAAAACCACGCATCAATATATTTCTGGATGTCTCTGCCGTCCTCCTTACGCGCTTCTTCGAAAGGAAATTGAAGGCGACCAAACTCATTCGAAGTCAGTACGGAGTAATCGATACAGATCAGGATGGGGTCTTCAAATAGGCTCAGCACTAACATACGCTCTATCTACTTCTTCATCCAGTATAACTACAAGAGATATTATGCGTTAATCTCATAGATGGTCTCCCAACTCCTTGGTAATTCTAACCAAAAAGTAATTAAACTAGATACTGTATTGTCAGATTTAGCTGCTCTCTAAGCTTATTATATTGATAATTTTCTCGACGACAAGCTCACCTCAACAACCAAATTACGGATCAGAAAGCCTATTTTAAGTGAGGCCCTTACAAAACTATCATCTCACCTAGCTACACTTCCGTCACAGCCCTCGAGATGACTACAGATCTCATAGATGACCTGAACTTCACAACCGCTTGCCGGGTGGCATTTGCTAGATTCCTCCGCATTAGAGAATTCACCTATAAGAGAGAAGACCTCGACGCATCCTCTATCTTCTCCTCAATGAAGCTGACATGTTCGGACATTAGATTCTCTCCTACACTAGACTATGTCCAACTCACACCCAAGTGAAGCAAGACAGATTATCATTATGAAGGAGTATAGATTATCCTTGCCAAAATAGGAGATGGAGCATGCCTAGTCGACGTTTTTCAAAAACTGCTCCTTCTTAACTTTAGATGACCTAACCCCCCATTGTTCGTTCTCCTTCTATAGAAGACTGTTTATTCGCAACAACTTCCTCTCTGCCTTATCAAATAAGCTGAAAGCACTTAGACTGCGGACGGGTGGCTATTCAGGCTATAGTTTTTAAAAAGGTGCAGCACAGCATGCTCACAATAATGGGATTTCAGACGACTAGATTCAGGCCCTTGGTAGATGGACTTTAGAGGCATTCAGAGTATATTTCATAACAAATGCATCAGTCTTATACAAGTTCAATCATCAGTTCTAGACAGGCTCGCTCAGCTCTGCTGTCTCTATTAGTTCTACCACTGTCCCCTCCACCATCCTAGTTTGGCCCGGGTCATTTAGCACTCTCTAACGCTACGGCCTAACGCGTTTACGTGTAGGACCTCAGCGACGGGCTGACCCGTTGCGGCCAAACTATACACACATTTCCTACCTTGACTGCGTGAGGTCACCGATAAACCCTCTTCTTCCCCCTCTTCATCTTACTTTGCCTCTCTATTCTTCATCTCCCCCTTTCTCTCTCTCTCTCTTCCTACAAATGAACTACTGATATAAGAAGAAAAACAACACAAAAGAGAAAAAGGAGAATAAATTATTATGGCAGAGAGCAGTCCTTCTATCTTGGACCTCTCGGACCGCCCGGAATCCCCCTCTCAACTGATTGGCAGGCGCAGAAACCGCCTCGTGAACATCATCAAGCAGAACGACCTCCCTCGACTCCGTCAATTCATCGCCTCGTGCTCTCCAGAAGATGTGATCGCCCCTGGGACACCGTATTTGGAGGACACCTTGTTCAATGCAGCCTCCTACGGCAGTCCCGAGGCTCTTCACATCCTCTTAGAGGCGTACACTGCGGCGCCGGAAGTTGTCAAGAGGTTCAACCCCAAGTTCCGTCTGCTGCTTGACGCATGTGGTGCGCTTTATCTTGGACAGCCACGGCAGTCCAGAGAATCGGTTACCGCTTGGGACGGTGGATTTGCATCAGAGAGATGACTCCGGAGCTACGCCGATCCTCTCGGCTGCGGGGTCGCTGATGTATCTTGACAGAGACGCAGATGAAGTAGAAGATGAGGGTCTTCCCTGGGCTGAGTGGGTTCGGGATCGCATTGCGAAGAGCCATCAGTTGATTTATCTCCTTCTCGACCGGGGCTGTTCAGCGACAGATGTTGTTCCCCCTTTGCCAAATGATCTCTCTTCCTGGGGAAGTCAGGTACAAGAAAGTGTGCTCGGGCTTGCTGTGTCGAGGGCCAATGGTCCATTAATTCAACGGCTCATTGACTCCGGTGCCGATATCTACCTTAAGCATCAACACTTCCATCATGCCAGGGTGCCGTTCCAGTTCAGGACCACAAAGGATCACACGTATGATGTCACGGCGCTCCATCTGGCAAGTTTATTCTACCATCCCGATGCTGTTAGGTTGCTCTTGGATCATCAACCTTACAAGGACAATACCAACCCTGACCTGACTTCCTCTTGTGACAGTGATGGGCGACTCCCACTGCATTGGGTAGCTAGCGGCCCTGGAGGTTTCAACTGTAGACTCCTGGATAAGCAGCTCAGAATCACAGAGACCCTTCGACTGCTCCTTGACCATGATTCGGCTGGTATCAACCGTGCTGACAACACTGGATCCACGCCGCTGCACTATGCTGGTTTAAGCCACGCTATGTGCGGTTGTAGCCAGCACGCTGAGCTTGCTATCCGCACTTTACTCGAATACGGGGCTGACCCCCGGATCCCCGATGGCTCTGGCTGTACCATCCTACATCTATTAGGGTACCACTCCCATCAAGGTGACCCCGTGGAGACCACACTCCTGGATTTAATCCTGTCACACGGTGTCAATATCAATCATGCCGAGAAAAACGGGAAAACAGCATTGCACGTCTTTGCTCGGAATCTGCGGCAGGTCTCGGCGGCAAAGTTCTTAATTGAGCACGGGGCGGATTTCCGGGCTCGGAACACTCTCCGGGAGACGCCCTTTCATGCGGCAGCGCGGGGGTTTTTGAATGATCATGTACGCCGTGATGGGAGAGATAAGGAGGTGACGACTGAGAACAAGATCAGGCTTCAGGATGAGATGATGCGTGTTCTGCAGGAGGCTGCCCGGGAGGATACTGCTATGTTGATGAGCCAACCAAATGCGGAGGGTAAAACTCCGCAGGACTTACTGGAGGAGACCAGAAATTGGTGGCAGGGAAGGGAGTAGCCCATGCCAGGCTCCGGAAGAGGCAGAGGCAGAGGCAGAGGGCGGCCAGTAGGAGCATAATTGCAAACCAGGAAGAATATCTCATAAGGGTAGCCATTGTAGCACTTCTGACATATTTTGGAACTATTGAGTTGCCGGAAACTTCGGTTAAACTGCCGTCGAGTATATCTCGGATAGCTATTAACACGTCCAAGTCAATAGGCTTCTAAGTACGAAAGGCTTATTGAAAGCAAAGTCTTGACAAAGGTTGAATATTCGGTTCGATAGAAGAACGTATACTCAAGTTATCACAGTTAATTCAAGACGATCGAGTCAGACTAAGTACATGGTAAATGAGTGTCTATATATGCATAAGTGAAAACATATCGGAACATAGCGTTGCTATATTGGACTATGTTTGTGGACATATCAAAACATATCAACACTATGTTTTGCTATGTCGTTGACATATCGTTCTGTTCCATCATGTATCATCATAGTTAGTTAGCTAGTTAGATTGATTGATTGATTGATTTGTTCATCTAACCGTCCCAGCATCCCCGCAGGCAGCTATACGGCATGTGTCCTAATCCTGACCGCCAGCTCCGGTCCTATATACATGAAATAACTATGTATCTAAATGATTTTAAAATGAAATGACAAGCTAGTGTATGCTTGCTAGAGCGCATTGCTGCTGCTCCGGCTGTGTAGTGGTTGCTATACTCTTGAGGACTCACCACTCCGCTAAAGGTCTAAATTTATACTCCCAAATTGCCCAAGGAGCTTGGTTTCCAACATGAATTTTGCTGCCCTGAAGACGTATTTCCCATCAGAGAGAAGCTTCCTTGCATGGGACGACCATATTCCTTCATTCTTCCGCGCGTTCCGCTCTTCCTTGAACATGGGACAGCTCAGTAAGACATGTGTGACTGTTTGTGCTCCACGTCGGCACTGACATTCTCCATCGTCACGTACATTCTTCCCTCCATGAGGGCATGTAATTTTGCAGTAGTGGCTGCCTAATTCGCTCGAGGTGCTGAATGTTCGAAAACAGGTCTTAAGAGGACAATGGTGGCATTGTCTTATATTCTGCGAAACACCCTCTATGCTGCCCTTCGTCGAGGACGCCCCCGTCAGGCTTCCGAGCGACCGTCCCGAGAATTGCCTATGATAGATGTCGGAATATCAATCTCATGATTCGGTGCTTCCGCACCAATCTGACGCGCACGTACGCACATGTACGCGCAGCGTACGGAATGGGGATACTATTCCCCTAGCGCGTATGTGGCAACCCCCTATATAGCTAGTTAGACACCCCGATCCCCCGTTTCTTGGGGATCAGTCGTCAATATTAGGAATTCATACCGTATTGATCAGGCTCACCACATAGGGCAGTCGGAACGCCCTTCTCCCAATCCTACGCTTCGTGATACGGGACCGGAGTTAAACCGACACTGATCAGTGAGGCCCACAGATCAGATTCTTGGTGAAGCTGAACTCGATTTGTACATGCTCATATGTGTGAGTATTGAACTCTATCGAATTGCTAATATCTATCCTACGCTTCGTGATACGGGATACGATATGACCGATTTGATATTGCTCATACGTACGATTTTGGTTTAGAATAACCAAAATTTGACACTGCGATCCCCTGATTCGCACCTACCACGTATGCTTGCTTCGTGATCTGGAAACGTGGTCAGATTTCTCTTTATCCCGCCGTACGTGAGGCCTTAGTTGGCAATACACGTATCCTCTTTCTTCGTCCGTCCTCCCGAAGGATTCTTATATTCGATTTTCCCCGATTCGTACGTTGTACGTTATTGTACGCTACGCTTTGTATACGACTCCAACCTTACGACCCAACCGTTGCTTCTATCGCCCCAGAAAAGGCCTAGAAAGTACGACCGGACCCCCGTATAACCTGACGTCGTAACCCTGCGCAGAGACATTACCGTTCCGAACGGTCCTCAATCTCAATACCGACCAGGCCCATATTGAGAAGCCTCATATCCGAACCCTCCGTACAAAGCCCACATACGATCTTTACTGCGCCGTCCTACGCACAATCCTCCAATCCGAATAAACCCCCGATTCGTACGTTGTACGTACGATTTCATTCCGATACCGAACCCCCCAAATATCGGAAAAAGACAATATGCTTGTGAATAGAGGTGTCATAGACTCTATGCCTACAAGCTCTACAGCGCAATGCTTCGCTCCGAAGGACGCCACATATCAATCCTCACCATACGCCGCCACTTACCGATCTGCACCGTACGTCTCAATATATGCGCCAACGTACGCTCCTACAATGTATGGATCCGCACCATACGCCGTATATCAATCCTCACCGTACACCATACCTCCAGAATCCCACATTGCCACCCCCCTAGATTCCACGTACCAATCCTACACCGCTCACAAACGTGAAAATATGGAGTGGTGGCAAGATTTTGATCCCGCAGATAGACCCCGTGAGGATCTCGAGGATTACGTCGTCTACAAACTGGTTCAATACGCCAAGTCGGAACGATCATTCAGATTCCCAAGTGTCGAGTTCAGGAAGAAAATTGTATTGGAATGGTATGATAAGGACTTCTATAGGTGGACTGACAAGCATTGGGACTTGGTTGATCCAATTTTTGAAAAATTGATGAATACTGGTTTTGATTATGCTTTTATCCCATTGGTCAATCCACTACCAAGTTCCCTGTATCTAGGGGATTGGGTTAACCAATTAATATGGGTGTATAAGGATATATATGAGAGCTCCTCAAGGCCCTGGATCTCCCCAATTTTTTGCGCTTTGGATCCCCCGATTTCTCGCGCTCCGGATCTTCCTGTTTCTCGCTCTGCCACTGCGGAATACACTGACAATCCTGTTACTCACGGCGCTGCGGATTCCCCTGTTCCTATTGTTCCTGCCGCAGCGGAGTCCACAATTGTTGATTCCCACGTTCCTGAGGCCTCCGGATCCACGAAAATCCTTGCTCCGGAGACCTACATTGACAATATGGGACCCCAGGTTCGCAAAGCCTTGAAATCCGCAAAAACACTGACCCCGGAGATCTCGCTCGAACTGCCGCTCCCGCTACGTTTACGTGGCACGTTCGAACCACTTGTTTGCTCACTTTCTCACTTCCGCCAATACAGGCCAAAAATGCTTGATTTTGGCTAGTTTATATGCTTTACTGTTGTTTCTTGTTGTTATTGCTTATTTTTATCCCTTTTCCTATTCGCGGAGAGCCCCCAGGGGAGCTCTACCCATTTTCCCACTCGTTTTTACGCTCTGATTCCTGTCTTCATTGATTCTCGCACCCCGGATCCATACGTTCTTACACATGGATTCCGGTACGTTTTCTGCACCGTTTTTACACTCTGTTTTGCATCCGGATTTGCACCCAAATTCGCACCTGTTTTTATATTCGATTCCTCACCCGGTTTACAAAGACAGCCTGTCAAAATGGCCAATTGACTAGCCCACTTATACGCCAATTCTTTGCCCCTGGCCTAGCGCCAGATTTTTTCCTTTCTTGGTATATCAATTGCCTGTCATTTACCCCATTTTCTATTCTTCTAGAGAGTTGCCAGAGGACCTCGTTGTTGACCTCGTTGTTGACCCCGTTGTTGACCCCGTTGTTGATACCGTTCTTGCTCCCACCCCCGAAGCGCGCCAGGATGATATCCTTATTCGGAATACAGTGCCGAAGCCTACACGAGGCGCCGTATACGAATCCGTCGTTGATATTGTTGTTGATCCCGTTCTTGCTCCCCTTCCCGAAGCTTGCCAGGGTGATATTGCTGCTGCACCGAAGTATACACGAGGTGCCTATATCACCCCCGTACGAGATATGGCGCCGAAGCCTACACGAGGTGCCATACGAGGATATTTTGCGAATACGCCAAAGCCTCCGCCGCCGCCGGAGCCACCCCCAGAGCGCTATATCCTTATTTGCTTCTTTGTTCGTTCTTTCCTTATTCGCTTTATCTGCTTTCGTTACTCATTCGCTTTTTTCGCTCCACGTATGAAAGCCCTTTTTCGAAGGTCTCACATACGTGAATTCCTGCTCAATCGCACGTTCGAATTGCCAATATCGTGTATGAATCAACGGCTTGATCACCCGTCAATTCGCACTCACCAAATTCGCACTGTACGTTTGTTTTCTACATGTCGTTGTTGATGTCAGGATAAGCTTATTCCATATAAGCTTATTCTTGTGTAACGTCGACGTACGCCCGGTTCCCCCGTATGTACGCGGAGGCCTCACTTACACGTACGGGATGCCACTTTTTCTATATGCCTCCTTTATCCATTTTTACATGTTTTATACATTCTCTTTGCACATTCCAATACGCTCTTGTTACGCATGTTTTTACCGCACCAAATTGTATGTCGTTCATTGATATTCCGTTTATTTTCATTCTCTTTTGGAGAGTTGCCAGTGTCGGAATATCAATCTCATGATTCGGTGCTTCCGCACCAATCTGACGCGCACGTACGCACATGTACGCGCAGCGTACGGAATGGGGATACTATTCCCCTAGCGCGTATGTGGCAACCCCCTATATAGCTAGTTAGACACCCCGATCCCCCGTTTCTTGGGGATCAGTCGTCAATATTAGGAATTCATACCGTATTGATCAGGCTCACCACATAGGGCAGTCGGAACGCCCTTCTCCCAATCCTATGCTTCGTGATACGGGACCGGAGTTAAACCGACAATAGAATAATAGAGGTGCTTAGTACAGCATAGACCATCATATCCGATTGGACTGTGTTTATATACTCTTTTGTATATGTTTCCCAAGCTCTTGCGGGTGGAGCACAATCTGGCGAAGTGTTGTTTCGTTAAGAGCCTGCTCGTTGGTACCAACAGGGTTAAGAAGTGAGCTGATGGGTATGCGGTGACATGACATGGCTCATAGCTGGTAGTAGGGCAATGGGGAATAGAATAGAGAATATACGTGATGATTCAGCTGAGAAAGGAAACCCGTTCTCGGCAAAGGAAATCTGGTACGTATAGACACCTAGGTACGGCTCAAGGCCAGTCCCGATGTCATTATTCTACAAGAAACATTATGCATAGGTGCTAGCTCCAGCCTGATTTATCTCCTCGGTGCCTCGATTCCAACCTAGTTGTCATCGGCGCAATACAGCACCTGCTCTCAAGCTTCAGCGTCTCCGTAACGTCTTGAACACCAAGCTTCCCGGCTGACCGGAGATGTCGCCCAAAGCCTTTGCTTTGCGTTTCGTCCTGTGCTCTCGTCGAGTCCGAGACACGTTCTGTAAATGCGCCATGGGCCTCGACCACTCGACAATGGTACTTTGTTGTTCGTTTTCTGAGTGTTAGCTCATTCGTGATGCTCTTTCTTTTCGTGGCCGGAGACTCATGCAGATTACTTGAAGTCATGCATGAACCGATGATACCCGATTAAAACAACCCTATACCGAACTGGAGGTATCTATTATCGCTCAGAATCAAACATTCTATGGCAGGCAGCTGCTGTAGCCGTATATACCGCTCATTTTTCCAGTGGAATGCCAAAAGGTGTCTATCATTTTCAACAAATAAAATTGATACAAATTCCTCTACAACATAGGACGATTTCGGTCCGCTCACTGCCATCTGTACCTTTACTATCCGTGGGCAGCATAATACATTGACAGACTTGCATATCGACATACACGCACGACGAGAACATAAGGACGAAATCAACAACAAGCTATCACTCACCGTGTATATGTACACACAAGGATGCAAGCATTATCTTAAAGTTATCCGAAGAATGTAAACATGTCAACATCAGATGGCACAAAGTGGCTGGGGGAAAGTCGGGACATATCACACAGGTAATAGTTTTCAATATTTCCGAATTCGGAATCAAGGGATGCAATATTCTCTTGGTGGCTTTTGTACGGCCACATGTAAGGTACTGTACATGACATGTATCATTACACAAGAAAGGAGGTCTAGATCATAATCTCGCAGTGCATTTTGTTCAATAATACAGCATGTATGCCGTGTACTGTGTATTGAAATACGTAGATGCCCGTTTTGGGAGGTTTGTTGCCCTGTCTTGTTTATATTGGATAAAGACTTCGTGCTTCCTCCCTCCTTATTCTCTCTCCTCTCCATATTATCAAGTCTCTCGCTGAAGGTCCCCTACTACACTCGTTTAGTCTGCCCGCTCACCAACAAAGTCTCTCGTTTCAATCAATCCAAACAAAGCAATAATCAAAATGCGTTTCTGTACTACAATCGCTGCTCTCCTCACCATCGGCCTCGCAGCTGCTCATTCTCGTCGCGCTGCCTGTGCTGCTCAGAAGTGAGACCTACTCTCATTTCCTTAGAAATTCAAGCATTCTAACCTTAGCTGTCGTATATAGCATCCTCGACGCATGTCTCGCTACAGAGCAAGCACAACTCCAGGCCTGCGGAGTCAACGACTGGTCCTGCCTCTGTGAACAAAGCAACAATGTCTTGACGTACGTTCCATATCCATTCCCCTTTCCCCCCCCCTTTCTTACCTCCTGTCACAATCTAATCACATGAAAATTAGCTGCTACAACAACTGCCCCGGCGACGACGGCCACTTCGGCGCCCAACAAAGAATGACATCCTACTGCAACGCCGCAAAAGCATATAGCCCCAGCAGCATTTCCAGCAGTGCTGTCAGCTCCGCAACTTCAGCGCATGCTTCAGAAAGCTCTGGTGGGTCCGCATCATCGACTGCCTCTGGAGCATCAGCTACTGAGACCGGTCCTTCATCCTCGGGCCATTCTTCGTCTTCTTCGACTTCTGCATCTGGATCTTTGTTTACTCCGCATTCTGCTGCTGCTTCTATTGCTGCCGGTATGGTTGTTCAGGGTGGAGTTGTTGCTGCGTTGGCTTTGGGATTGGGGTTGATCTGGTAAGATATTGATCTGTCTGCCTTTGGATCTCATCTGCTTGATCTCTAGCATCGAAAGGAGAATTATTTCATAATGTATAATAATGAAGTTGGCAACCACCGCAGAACATCAATGATACTTACTTACACCCCATCTACCTGGTAAGGAGTAAATATATGACAAGAATTAAAGGAATGAATGGTATCTCACTTTAACAATACCTATAAAGACACGAAAACAAGAAATAAATAATGACATCTGGAAATCGCTCTGAAAATAAAACCAAATCGAACCAAAGCAAAGCAAGGAAAGAGAGGCGATGAAATATTTGTATGTCCTTGTGGAAAACAGCTTGAGAGTGATGGAAGTAGACCAGGCCAGAGATCGATTTTCTGTTTCCCTCTCGACACCTGGGTGGTTATGCTCTGAAGAATAGAATGGAAGAATAGGTAACTGGCAATATGATACTATATATATGTGATAGAAAGCAATGGAGATATAATGGGGAGACAAAGACAATCACCAACTGCCATGGAACACTCCCTCCGCTGCTGTAAATTCAAAGCAAAAAAAAGGGGGGGAGGTCGGTGGGACACGATCGTACAGTCATTCTGGCAGACGGGTGGTATATTATAACAATTCATCTTGTGCGGAAGAACGAAAGAAGCCCGTCTCTCTCTCTCTCAACCGACCTCAACACGTATAACTTTGTACTTGTACCATTAATGTAATCTATACAGCCTATTCTTGTCCAAAACCTAATGTTTCCTCAACGGCTATGGACAATTTCTGCTGAAGAACTTCGTTCGATTTGTAAGGGGGGAGGTCAAGACGGTTGAAGCTATTTTCAGATTAGTATAGTTTCAGAATGATCAGGAGGAGGAAGTCATACCATGTATGTGACTTTGGCAAAGCGTTAGGATCACCAGACTTCTCAATCGTAAACCGTCTCGGTCCATCCGATCCCTGCAAATCCTTAAATCCATTGACAGGAATACGAGAAGTACCAGTCGCAAACTGAAGTAATCGTGATTTCTGCTCTGCGTCCCAGCTTCGAATAATCTTCCAGAAGTTTTGGATAACTTCGTCGGATTCTTGATATCCGCGGTAATCGGTATGTTTCTTCCAGTCGTCGACGTCAATGTCAGCAATACCACCTATCAACAACTCGAGTTCGCGCTCGTCGAAGACGTTAACGAGGTCCTGGGGGATGAGCTCGTTGAAGCCTGAAATGAATGCGTTGAATTGTTCCTCTACACGTTTTTGGATCTTCCATTCCGTAACAAGTCTGTCTCGTGTCAGAAGTGCGAACAATCACGTGGAATGATAAATGGCCACTTACTCGACATATTTATGCTTATTCTCATTAGTGACGGGGATATTTCTTCCGTCGGGTATCAAATCAATTGTTTCTCGTTCGCCAAACTTTTCATCGTCAACCGAAAACGTAAGCTCAACAATGCCTTCTATATCGTTTTCACTATATACTAGTTAGCTTCATCTTTGAATCAATGAGACGATGAGACTTACAGCGTCCACGTCAAATTTCGGTGGAAATCTTCGTCAACTCCCTCCATGTCTTGAAGTGTGACTTTCTTCCGAAGCATCATCTTATAGAATGCGCCAATGAAGAACGAATCCAAGAATCGTCGATGGAAAATGGCAAGTCCGACGACACGACCAATGAACTTGAAATAGTTCAAATGCTCAGGGTTAATGCCGGAGTGAGGGTTGATTTGAAGCGTGTAATTATCGTGTGCGGAATATTCAAACAGACAATAGAAAGGATTGAACATCTCATGGGAGAGAAGGAAGAAGTACTCGCTGTTATACCAGTTAGTAGATGATTGTCAACATGCAGATGTAGACATACCGAGAAAGTCCACCATAATCTAAACCGTCCTCACCATCAAACTTGATCATAAGTCGTTTCTTCAAATCAGAAGCACTTTGACGCATGATCTCTGCATATGAATCCTCAAATATATTACTGCGGCGAACCTTAATGTGGCATTGGCCAGACATGATTCTTAATGCCGGTTGCGATCGGAAGTAAATCAGCTTGCGACGGAAGTCCCGCTTATACTGGGGCACACCCTGGTCAAGAGACGAAGGTAGTCGTGGATCGTCCCATGTGGTGGTCTTTGTATTGTGGTCGACAAAGTATACACGCGCAGTATTGGTCAATCTCATTTCCCATCCACTGGGCAAAGGTCCTAGTTGCGAGACTGGTTGCTGTTGGAAAGTGGTATTGCCTCCACTGGCATTCTGTCCATACATGCGAATGTATTGTTGCCGACGCGGGTCAACCCAGGTGGTAGTGCGAGTGTTGTGATCGACAAAATATGGTCTTCCTTCTGGTGTAGTTCTCTGCTCCCAACCAGCTGGAAGCTCACCAGTACCAGCGGTTGTAGCACCAGTGGCCATCATCGAGGCAGCATTGGCTGCGTTGGAAGCATTGCTGGCCCCAGAAGGAGGAGTAGTAGGCTGTTGAGCTTCTGGTAAGTTGGGTGAACTAGCTCCTGTACGGTCTTCAGGAAGCATTCGACTTTGATGAGCCCGACGCTCCATCTGCATATTGGCTTCCCGTTGTGATCGCTGCGCACTCTCGCTGTAATTGGCTGAAGGTCGAGTCCATGTCGTTGTCCTTGTGTTGTGATCGACGTAGTACGTTCTCCCCAGGTTATCTTCACGTCGTTCCCATCCTGCTGGAAGTCGACCCAGATTGTCTTCAAAAGAGCTGAGATTCGTTCTTGATCCTTGCGTCGCTTGGCCGTTAGCCTGCGGTTCAGACGGAGCTGATAGTCCACTCGTTGGCCGGGCATTGGACGAAGCGCGGGTTGGTGTGAATGAATTTGTTGAACTTGCTGCGATAGATCCCGGGGTAGCTCCATCGGCAAACGATTGGCTTTGCGTCGTAGGTGGTGTCTGCACTTGTGGAACAAGCCCTGACAAGTTTGATGGTGGTTGCTGTGGTCTATTTGGTCCGTTCGGGGCGGGTGTGGATAGGTTGGTCGAGAGGTTAATAATCAGTTTTCCATGTACTACCAAGTTATCATTCGACTTCTTGAGATCCCGAGTGAGCATTTCTGCGAGTACACTGGTTAGTTTCGATGCATCGATAAGAGGCTTGAATCAATTACCGTCACCGCCCATTTGAAGATCGATCGCATCGCCGATGCGCACATTGATGACACCCAAGAAACCCTGGTCCTTCTTCTTGAACTTTTTCTGGTCAAATATTTGAATCGCAAGGATACTGTCCTCGTTGACTCTCCTGTGCAAATGAGTCAGTAACAGAACCTTATATATACAAAAGGGGGGCGATGTAACATACAAATCAAAGCTTTCGTTCCAGTACGGATTCAACGTCTTCTTGATAACGGTTGTCGTCTGCGTCTGTTCACCACCAATGGTGGCAACAGCAAAAGGATCGGGGAATCCTAAATATCCACATCTTGTAAGCATAGTCGTCTTTGGAGATGATCGGAGTCAAACATACGGAAGACATCGCGTTTATATAGACCGTCAGCGGCAATGACTGTTAGGATATGTTTGTTAGCATTTGGTCTCGTGTTCTCGTGGATAGCTTATGTGGATATCCGGATGCTCACTTGTAAGCCTGAGATTTGGCTGACTGTACAGGCACGATAATCATCAGTACGCAAACAACAGACATATATATATCAACATCAATATCGGTCTCACTTACGCTGGAAGATTGGATCCCATGCTTGATATAAAATAACTGCCCTACGGGCAGAGCGGGATGCGACCTAGGATCCGGGCCAGTCAAGAATAAAGCCTAACAACATCCACACCCAGGGAAGGGTTAATTGACGGTATTTCCAGAAAACCTCGCAGACCCCGAAAATTGTCTATCGAATGCTGCGTCGGTCCGGGTTCGATTGAAGCAGAAAGAAGGGGAGGATACGAGTAGAAAGTGTCGTGGCTTGGGTTGTGTCTAATCTTCGAGGTTTCGTTCGGGGCTGAGTAGACTTGACGTGAGCGAAGTTCTGGCCAATGACCAAGGCGGAGGGGTTGGTAATGGTTCCGATACGTACTTTGTCAAGATTGGTGTCTCAAGGCAAAACTCGAACAGTTAGTGTGGCTTTGAGAGCTCCACAAATCAGGAAATGGCAAATTTAGTCAGAAGAAGATTTTCTCGCGAAAAGGGAAAAATTCAATGATTTTGACAACAGGTTGTTAGGGAAAAGGAGGATCAGAAGTAGTGAGGGGTTGGCTGAGCAGGAATCTAGAACTGTAAATACCGCCTGTAATCCGATTACCAATATACCGAGTATTGTAAACCATAACCTGCCTCACATGTTACAATATAAGGTATTGATTTGTAATGTGCTATACTGTATATATGACATGGCACAAAACCCCCTAATAATGGCCTAACTTTGATAGACTGGAAGGCGAAGTATGACTACTCATGCTTTTATTTAATCTAGACTGTCACAAAATATGGGCTTTGCCACAAGGAAAGGCTAGAAAGGACAGCGATTCCCAACTTTTGATTCCCATTCATCCATTGCAACTAGACTCAAACAGCTTGTTAACTAGATAACTATATGTATATCATACACCATCAACTCCTAACCCTCAACCATGAACACAACAAAAAGAGAGGAGGTAGACAATTGGAGAATGAAGTTCCACCGCTCGCAAAACCGTCTGTCATTGCCAAATGTGGTAATAAAAAGAAATATGCTCTTCCCATCGTGACATCTCCAGCATCTACTTGACTTGCGTTTTCAAACCATTAATAAGGCGCATATCCACGGCCTCGGCCACGATAGCCACCTCCACGGTAAGCACCGCGGTGTGGGAAGCCACCGCGACCAAAGCCACGGCCACCCCGACCCCGACCTCGACCTCTGGCCATGCCTGGCACGTTCGTACGCTTTGGTGTGACCTGACAATAACTTAGTAACCGTGACTGTAGACAGAGTGCAATAAGTGCGCACCTTCAGGTTACGTCCGCGAAAGACACTCTCGTTCAAAACCAAGGCCTGCGCAACCAGGCTGGGCTCTGCAAATTCGACATAGGCATATCTATCATCACCTTTAGTATTCAACCCTCATAATAATAATAATAATAATAATAGTATCGTGTAGGAGCCAGCACGGAACAACGCACCCTTTGGGATGACCCGTGAACTTATCCAACAAAATCGTTACGCGATTAATCGAACCGCAACTCTGGAAATGCGCCTGAATCTCCTCCGGCGAAGCACCGTAGTCAACGTTTCCGACAAATATGCTTCGAGCATCAATATCTTCTTTATCTTCTCGTAGGCTCTCTGACTCGGCGTCTAAGGTTTGTTGCATTTCGCGGAGCTTGGCTGCTTCGGATTCCATTTCTGCGACTCTTTTCTTCATCGCGGCGATGTCCTCCTATGCAAAAAAAGTGTTAGACCGAGTTCTGCAAAGCTTGTGACGAACAGGAAGAGGCGAAATGGTAGCTTTTCTACCCTGGTAAGAGGTTCAAGAGGCAGGCGCATTTCGATTTCGGAAAACATACCTCATCTTCAACACCCTGTGTTTGAGCATTCAATTGCTCCTCTGGGATATCTGTAGCCTCGGTAGCCATTGTGATTTGATTTCGATCTGACGTTATGAGATGCGATTTATGGAGCGAATATGCAGGATCTGTAAAGTCGTTTCCCAGATTTCTGGAGGGTGGGATGAAAAGCAGACAGGGGAGGTTTTTCCCTCAAGGGAATAGGGAAGACGGGGCGTCGAAACCACTGCCTTTGTGAATAGTAAAAGGATGAAACTGGAAGATAATGGTCTAAGAAAGGGAAATGAAACGTTGTAGGGTTAGTTGGTGATGGTTGAAGGGCGATGTTGTTTTATAGTGTCAGTAATTTTATTTTCCTTATAGCAGCAACACTGATGAGGCGGAACCTGGGCTGCTATTTTGGGCTTAGTGAATGACTCCTACGATACAACTTCTGCAGTGATTTTGATCTTTTTATTCTCAATAGTTATTCTCTTCTCTTCTTTTGCTAACTGTTTCTTTCTGATGTTTCTGGGAGAAAATAAAGAATTCACGATCATAGTAGTATGTTGTGAGCTAGTTTGTGGCTGAAAGCACAAAGCGTACAACAGGTCAAACAGCCCTTCTGTAAAAGCGCTGAACACTATTATGCTGAGTATAGGGTATTACCATAGACACAATTACTGATTATGAACTGGAATTATCGAGTATTTAACATGTATCATCTATAAATCCATAACTCTTCTTTATGTATTTTTACATGGTGATATCATTCTGTATGAGTACGAAAAACCAAAGGGGAGAGTCTTGTATCTTATTAGTTGCCGCTAATTCCAACAAGTGGGTATAGTTTAACGGTCAGAATAGGTCGTTGTGGCCGACCAGATATGGGTTCGATTCCCATTACCCACATCAACCACTTCTTTTTTTTCTTTTTTTCTTTTCTTTCCCTTCTTTTGTTGTCATAAAATATTTCCCTTTAAACTAGTTTTTTTTTTCTTGCGAAGGAATTTTGTTAAGTACGATTAGACGAGATTTAGACGAGATATGGGTGGTTAACGAAAGAATGTGTTAGGCTTATGCACTATGAAGAGACATGTTGATCGATTGGCGTAGGATTATCTACATATATAGTATATACTATACAAACACGGTACGAGTCATAATTTGCAAACGTAGGTATCTATTCAACATAACAAATACAATCAAAAATCAAGATGCGGCGACACCTTGCTTGCGGAAAGATACTTTCTCAACAGCCACTGTTTCGGCACCGTTGGCGTCGGTCTTGAGCTGGTAAACGTACAGAACCAACACATCTCCTTGTACCTGATAAAAAATTAGCTCATGTGCAATAGCTATTAATCCGAGAGAATGCCTACATCCATCAAGCAGAAGCTCGGAATCGGCTCCTGCCCATCCGGGAAATAGCCTGTACTGAACGCACCAGTTGCACTTCCCGGGTTAATAAAGAATCGACCTTCCATTTCAAATGCCTCGAAGCGATGCGTGCCACCCCAAAGGAGAACGTCGACATCCATCTGTCGGGCTGCAATGAGCAAAGCGTCGGCATCGCCGGGTGGGATTATGGTATGGCCATGGGTGAATCCGATACGAAGACTTCCATGTGTCACGACTTTGGACAAAGGGAGATTCGGAGAATCGACATCGAAATCACCTTTGACGAGCTGTAGGTCCGGGGCGATCTGTCGGAAGAATTCAAACGTGTCGCGGTCTGTGAGGTTGCCTAGACATAGGATCTGGCCGATCTTTCCTGGCGTAAGGAGTTTTTTGAACTGTGTAAATAGAATCGTTAATTGAGTGTCAGACAGGCTTTAAAGTGGATTATAGTCTTACTCGTGCAGGAATATCCTAAAGTCGGGCATTAAGCTTCAAGTTAGCTTGTATACACCGTAGGCCGGCAACATTGCGGGCGCGGGGTGGATAAGAAACGTACCGGAGCCCTGTCAGGAATGAATAGGTCCCCAATGACCAGGACTAGACGCGAGGTCATCTTGATTCCATCAATGGATACTCAACGGCCCATTCCCAGCTTTGTACCTGCAGAGTAGAGCAGCGTGGATAGCATCAAATTAGCGGGTTTAATGTCAGTCGTCGACTGTTTCCATAGTTAGTTGGTTATCAAGCTCCACGTAAAGTTATGTAATCAGCTAACGTCTTCTGGTTAGTTAGTTAATTTTATTGCAGAAGTCGGAATATGGGGAAGCCCTAACCCTAATTTGCTTCCTGTTTTGGTTGACCTGAGTGAGTCGACGATGGAGGACGCCGATGACCGGGCTCGGAGCCGGAGCCGATTTCAGTGCTGGAATCCAAAGAAAAGACTTTAGATTCTATGAACTCAGAGGAGAGAAATAGCAAGCAAGTACTCTACGAGTACGGAGTGTATACTGCAACAACCGCAGTGCTATAACTATCTGCTATCGGATGGAATAAAACTAAAATCTCGGCCTTTGCAGAACCAGATCGCCTGAACCACCCGAGGTCAATCGCTCAGCAGTTGCAGATTATCGCATTTCCCGCGGCCAACGCTCCCCTTGGCCGCCAACCCGACCACCAGCCAAACTGGCGTCACACTCCGGGCGGGGCAATGGCAATGGCAATAGTGGGAGTAATCCCAATGCCCGCCTGTCCCTCATTGCCAGACATTTCGACCAACGACTACCGCTGCCTGAATTGAACACGCCGTTCTCGTCCGAGAGACTGTCTGTCGAGCCTGACGATCTGGAATATAATCCTATCCAGCGGACCCCTCCTCCTCCTCAGATTGACTCGGATATTCTTCCTCCTATTACGCAGTACGACAACGACCGCAAGAACAAGATGTCTTCGCAGCCTGCTCACAGTACTCTCCTCATCCCGGGACCCATTGAATTCGACGATGCGGTCTTGCAGTCCATGTCCCACTATGCGTAAGTTCCATACATACATACAATCGACGGCCTCGCTGCTCTCTCCAATCTAACAACCTATAGAGAGAGCCATGTCGGCCCTGCCTTTGTCAGAACGTTCGGCGAAAGCTTGACCCTTTTGCGCAAACTCTTCCAAACCACCGACCCCGCTTCGCAACCATTCATCATCTCCGGCAGTGGAACTTTGGGATGGGACATTGTCGCCAGTAACCTTATCGAACGGGGCGAGGAAGCCCTGGTCCTTCATACCGGCTACTTTGGCGATTCATTTGCCGCCGCATTGGAGACATACGGCGCAAAGGCGACTCAACTCAAAGCACCTATTGGCGATCGCCCTTCACTCGCCGAAATCGAAGAGGCGCTGAAACAGAAACAATACAAATTGATCACAATCACCCACGTGGATACCTCCACGGGTGTCTTGAGTGATATCAAAGCCGTCTCTGAGCTGGTCCACCGCGTCAGCCCGGATACACTGGTCGTAGTCGACGGAGTCTGCAGTGTTGGTTGCGAAGAAATCGATTTCGATGCCTGGGGTCTCGATGTCGTTTTGACCGCTAGCCAAAAGGCGATCGGATGTCCACCGGGTCTTAGTATCTTGATGCTTTCCGGTCGAGCCATCAACGTCTTCAAGACCCGCAAAACACCCCCGGCTTCATACTATGCCTCTATCGCCAACTGGCAACCCATAATGCAGAATTATGAGGCCGGTAAACCCTCCTATTTCGCTACCCCGCCAACTCAACTTGTGCATGCCCTTCACACGACCTTGAGCAGTATCACATCTCGACCAATGTCTGAACGATTCGCAATCCACGCCAAGACATCAGATAAAGTCAAAGCTGCCGTTGCAGCTCTGGGATTGACTCAGCTCGCCACGAAACCAGAAAACCAAGCACATGCCATGACAGCCATCCGCTTGCCGGAGGGTGTAACGGCCCCTGAGATCTTGCCGGGACTGTTGAAGCGTGGTGTCGTCTTTGCGGGTGGTTTGCACAAGGCGATTGCGCCTACATATATCCGTTTTGGACATATGGGTGTTAGTGTTACGGATCCGAACAGGAAGGATATTGATAATGCTATTGCCGCTTTGCAGGAGACGTATGCCGAGGTTAAGAAGGCCAAGGGGTTGTAATTTTGCTTCCAAAAAAAAGAATATCTTATATAAAAGAAATAACATGACTCAGTTAAAGGATCGATTGCTTACAGGCCCTCTTTCTAGGTAATTCGGATGAATAGGTTAATCTGTAACCGCATGCGCACAGGCACCCAATCTAACATCACTTTCTAACACGAAGAAGAGAGTACGGTTAGGATGTCAGAAATACCTCGGCTGACAGTAAGTCTTGCCAACGGATTCCAGTTCTGAAGATATCCTGACTGTCAAACAGCCATCTTATGCAATGACCAAAAAATAAGCCAAACTACGAAAGCGTATATCATGAAACAACTCGAAAAGCACAAATCTCTTCCTTCCACGAAAAGAAGAGGAAATAATATTGAGAGGGGGTATGTTCATATGAGTATCAAAAATAAACCAATGCAAGCACAAAAAAAAATAAATAAAATAAAATAAAACAGAGCAACACAATGCTAAGCAGGAAAAGAACATGAATAAATGCATTTATAAGAGTAAAAAGGAGGCGTTTGTTTATATCATATTCCTTATTCTTTTTGGAGACGGAACAGTGGAGCGATCCGAGGAATGAGATCTAAACGGGAAGAAGAGAAATGGATATAGAGTGTAAAGACAAATGTATAGACCCGGTGGATGAGGCTATGACTCGGCTTCACCTCTTCGCAATGCTAGGAATGCGCGAACGTCGGTCACATACTGTAGTGCTTCGAGCATGGGGATAAGATTGAGTAAACCACTATCAGTGGGATCACTTATCCAGCCTTTGATGGGGATGGCATTATCTTTTGTCTTGTCAGTTCATGCTCCAGGGAGTAACTACAGGATATATAGGGAATTACCTTCGTGAAAAATGTAGCTCGTCGGGCTATTGTCCAGGATCATGACTTTACTCAAGTCTGGTTCCACAGAGCTCAAGTCCTTGATAAATGCGTCATGACGCAGAGTGCAGTGCTGCCTGTAATAACGAGCCTGGAAGAACTTGCGCTCTTGCTCAAGCCAGTCAATGACTGGGTCGGCGTATTCCTGGACACTCGCTGTAAAGATAACGAGTCTATACCATTTGCATACTTTGCGTAGAAACTCGTCGCAATGGGGTCGCTTGTGTACGTAGTAAAGAATGGGGTGCTGAGGACCAACTGCAGGGGTCGTCTCTCCGGCTACTGATACAGGAGCTGCTAGTTTGACTTCGACCATGTGACCGCTGGACATGCGACCACCTTTGGCCAGAGAATGAATAAGTGTCTCATCCAGATCGAGAACAAGGGTTTTCTGCGGAACTCTGGTAGCTGCTTGACGCCCAGTTGTTCGCATAGTATAAGAAGGCTGTCGAAGAGGGACCAATGGCCGCGGAGGAGCAGGCGCATGAGGGTATTTGGTTAATCGGTGATGAGACGCAGATTGCGAAATTGGCGATTTCAGACTTTCTGCTGTGATGAGTGCGCCTGAAGAAGGACTCTCACCAGCTGCTGAATCTTGTCGCACATCAGCCGGTTGAGACCGCTTCTTTTGCCGCTTCAGAGACTCATCGTTATGTAGTTTAATGCGAATGGACCTCCTTGGAGTATTGTTATTGCTATCTGTTGAGAGGTAATCTTTTTCCGACAACCTATTCTTGTTGCCGCGGGTTTCTTTGTCAGTGCTTGATCTGCGGTCACGATCACCGTCGGATTCTGAGGTAGATGATGCGATTGATGATTGAGAAGGCGAGCTTCTCAGTCTGCGGGCCGAGGCGCCGTTTCGTCTGGAACCCGACTTTTCGGACTCTCCCTTAAGTCGATGGGAGGATGCAGTCTTTTTGGGTCTCGAATTCTCGCTCTCCCTATTGCGAAGCGCTACGTATCGCGTTACTTTGCGAAAAGGAACAATGGGTGAATAGTGACCATCATCATCTCGAAATGTTTGCGCAATATAGACGCCTGGTGCTGCGATTGCCGAAAGGATAGTCTGGATTGTCTCGTAGATTGCATCGAAGAGCTTCTGGGCGATCAAGAAGAACCGGTTTGGCCCGGGAACTGCACCGGTCTTCTGCAACTGGTGGATCAGTGGTGACTTTTCGTCGTATTCTATCGAGCCATCGTACGAGTATTCTGGTACTAGCGATTCGTGTGTATATGGGTCTTTCTCGTCCTTGGGTAGGGTGTACTGAAACTGCTGTTCGCTGTACGAACGAGTCTTTGCTAAATCGTTCCGGAGATGGGTTGGAGATGCCTCGCTCTGTGAGTGAGAGCGATTCCGTGTAGTAGAACTGGGAACCTGTCCTATCACTCGGGATGACAGGATATTCAGGGAGTTCATCTTTCAGCAACGGCCATGAGGACGATCTGAACGCGTGAGGAAGCAGCCCTAGAATCTGACTCCGTAGATGTCAGTAATACGGCATGTTTATAGCAAAAACAAGTAATACCTGCACCTAACTTGGCCAACTTGACGATGCGCGAGGTCACGACCCTGCATAAATCGCCGATGTACAGCTGGCCAGGTAAGTTAGGACTCCACCGCTGTGAAATCGGCGTGGTCTCACAAGAACCGAACCTCGGAAGCTGAAATGCTGGTGACAGAGGTCGGATTATGAGGAAAGAAGGTTTCCGAGTGTAAGAGGGGTAACACGTAAAAGAGGAGAAGGCCGACTAGGATATGCAGAGTGCAGAGATGGGTTGGATTTGTTGGTTGTTTTGGGTTGTCTGGCTGTCAGTGAACGACAGGTCGGATGACGGAGATGTGGGGAGTCTGTTGGGGCCAAGTTTTTAAGGCCGCGGACTCCGTTCTTCCCTAAGTTAGTTGCCTTAATCGCACAAGCCCGCCGCATTTTATGCATACAGTTGGAATCAAAGATAGCTGGCGTACTTCGCAGCTGTTGATTCTTGGGACTGTATTACGATATTGCATACAAAGAAGTCGATTTGGTCCACACAGAGACGTTGTTGTGACTCACCGAATTTTGGGCGATTCAAGAGGGGTCGCTACATACAATTTTCCCGCAGTATCTCAACTTTTTTCTTCAACAATCTGCAGCGCAAGCTAGAGCTTGGAGAGAGCAGATAATACCAGAATGGCTCCAAATTCGGCGGTCCTGACTCCAGGATTGTCCTCATTTCTCAAATCCCTGAAAACAAATCCTATCGAGACATCGATCGACAATCTAGTATCGTACGGAAGTCTATCTGAAATTGACCAAGGGAGAACATAAGCTAACATGACGCAGTCTCTTGAAGCGACGACAAATTCGTCTATCACGATCATGCGCCATAGCAACTGCTTACCTCCTTCTCCGGGTCGTGTCAGCCTTTCGAACAACAGATGCCACAAAACTGATCGAACGAGTACAGAGCGTGGGCAGGCGACTTATGGTCGCCCAACCCAGGGAACTAGTCGTGGGAAATATTGTGAGGCGCGTACTGGGTCTAATAAGAGACGAAGCAGAGGATGAGAGGGATGCAGACTTTTTTCTCGCCAGTGAAGCTGGATCTGACAGCCGGCCACATACCCCTCATGGAGCAGAAAGCCATTCCCCTCCCCGCTCGCATATCGCGGACGACCTCTCACTTCCCGTGCATGACAAGGATCTTCTATCCCTTCGTCAAGAAGGCTCAGAACGATCGTCCTCTCGACCTCCTCTGTCTTCCACACCATCTCAAGCACCCCCCGTCATTTCCATGTTTAGTCTCCTCCAACACCCTGAAGCAGAATCGCCTCAACCTAGTTCTCCGGGTACCGTTTCGCCATCAGGCCGATACCAGGGACAGGGTCATCACAAAGACATTCGAGCCGAAGTCCTGGACGGAATCGGCGAGATCATTGACGAGCTGGGACAAGTAGATGACCAGATCGCGGGTTATGCCCCGGAACATATCCATTCCAACGAGATTATTTTGACATATACCTCATCCACCACTGTTCAAAAATTCTTACTGAAAGCCGCAGCCAAAAGGAAGTTCACCGTCATTCATGCCGAGTCTTTTCCCAATAATCACGAGGCGACTCATGCTCGAGTCAGCGGTAACACCGACAATGATGATCAGAGTCTTACAGCAGAGAATTTCACGAAGCCATTGACTGCGTTGGGAATAACTGTCATTGTCATTCCAGATTCTGCAGTCTTTGCTATCATGTCCCGGGTCAATAAAGTCATCTTGGGGACGCATTCCGTTCTAGCTAATGGTGGCCTGGTTGCTGCTGCGGGCACTCGAGTGATTGCTCGAGCAGCCAAAGTCCACCAAACCCCAGTCGTTGTCGTCAGTGGAATCTACAAACTCAGTCCTGTATATCCATTTGACATTGACTCACTCATTGAGTACGGCGATGCCAGCAATGTCATTCCTTATGAGGACGGGGACTTGGTCGACAAGATTGATGTCGAAAACCCCCTTTACGATTATGTGCCTGCTGAACTGGTGGACTTGTACATTACGAATTTGTATGTTCACCTATCCTTGTGCCTACCTAATGAATACTAACATTTCTTAGGGGTGGTCATGCGCCATCATATCTTTACCGTATCGTCTCGGATCATTATCGCAAAGAAGATATCTCTTTTTAGTGGAATAGATAGTTCCTACAATGAAAGCCCAAACTCTACAATACTACTCCTCTATATCTTAGACAGTAGAATGAAAAACCAATAATCAATGGTATTTTGGCAGTCGAAGCACTACTACTACACTAAGTAAACATGTAGTAGTTAAGCATTTCAACCATCCCGTACAAGTCATGACGCCATCCTTGTGAAACGTATAAAACCTTTCTAAAGAGAAAAATTCTTGTGCATACAGAATCCTTATATCCGATGCAACATGATGGTCGAATTTTGTCCAATTCCAAAAGAGGGTATGCTCTCGTAATCCCCCTTCGCACATGTCATTGGAATCGTTCTCAATATGTTTTTCTTTCCTCCACTCGGCAAACCCCAGCCTTCGTTTTTCGTGTTGTTTATGAACGAGGCTTCTCCTTCTTCTCCTTCCACAAAGCAGACAGACCGACACCGGAAACCTTGACGACCTTGAAACGGACACCAGGAATATCACCCTTGGCCTTGCCCTTACGACCGAAACCGGCGAGAAGGACTTCGTCGTTCTCGTCAACGAAGTTAAGACAACCGTCGTTGGGGACTATTTCATCAATCAGTACAATCGACCTCGAAAATAAGTCATCCTGTAACATACCGAAAGCAGTGACCTTCTTTCCGTTCTTGATCAACTGAACCTTGACACACTTTCGGATAGCGGAGTTGGGCTGTTTAGCCTCAACACCGACCTTTTCGAGGACGATACCCTTGGCGTGAGAAGAACCACCGAAGGGAGACGATTTGTAGGCTGTTCCCAGAAGGCGCTTCTTGAAGGACAGATCGGCCCATCGCTGATCACGGCGGTGATCCTTGAGCTTGCGAGCGGCGTTCAAACCACGAGGCTTTCCCTTACCCATCTTGGCGGTATTATTTGGATACTTCTGTGATGAAAAGAATGAATTAGATCAAGTTGCACGAGGAGCACTGATGTATAGCGAGCGATTCGAGTTGGTAAAAAAAAAAAGAGCAGAAGTAGATATCTGTGTAGATACGGTGCAGAGTCGAAGCGCTGGATGTGAACCTACCGACTAGATGGATATGCCTAATGGCTGGTCGTTGGATGTCGAAAAGTCGAAGTCGTCGATGTTCTTCCGTCAAGTGAAAATGTGGATTTGTGCCCTAAGCGAAGTGCGGGCCACTATATCCGAAAGGAGTTAGTATCGGAATAACCGCGGCCTTACTTCCGATGCCTTGGCGTTATTGATTGTTATCGATAGCATGCATACTCGACTTCGAACTCTGACTTGAATACGACTACATCACTCTGAAGCTTGTAAGAGGTTTACCTCTAGATCACGTCTAGCCATAATAATGTCACTCGCATCGCGGCCCAAGCCGACCTCGCGAGTGAGCTCTCAACGCCTTCCTCCGCCATCGTTATTTCAGGGACCTCCATCTCGCAATGAATCATCTAACTCGTTGCACGGCTTAGTGCCTGGAAACCAAGGCCCTGCATCTGCTCAAAGACCGGGTCTTCAAAGATCCAGGTCGAGGATGTCTACCATATCTCCCAGCGGCAACAGAAACTTATCACCTTTTCTGAGCCGAACACAGTCGCCAAGGGAAACCGATAGTGCTGAAATCCAATGGCAAGAAATGCAAAATACGCTAGGTGAAGTAGAACTAAGTGCTTTTAAGGGAGAGCATGTATTTGGGGAAGAACATTCAAGGGCTCTAGAGGAGCTGCGCTTAAAACAGCTCAAGTTAGCTCAAACTTGGACAAGAAATGAAGCAGACGAAGTGGATGAGAATGAATCGAGAGACACCAATGGCCAGTCAGATCAGAAATCAAGCGGTGTACATCGTGATCATGGGAGTACGACGACGATAGATGGAGCTGCGACATATAAGGCACTGGAAGCAGAAACCGAGAAAGATCTACAACAAGCTCGGAAGAGACGATTAGCGAATGATCAGTATTTTGATCGCGTCAATAACGGTGTGCTAGATGTTGTTGCGAGCTTGGAGGAAGTTGCACAAGCGATGCGCACAGTGAGAAAAGAGAGTGAAGATATTTGGAATGATACAGCGAGTGAGAGTCTCAACGTAACGGGAGACTCGACAACTGGATGACGATTATGATTGCGACCATCGAATATTTACAGCATGCTGATAGGATGGACGTATTGCGGTCTGACAGATGTTACTCCATATATAACGAACATGCATTCTGCTACGTTCGTGGAAAGTATCGGCCAATATGACCTGTACATGAGACTTGTACATGAAGGCTATGAAATGGCGACAGTTCAATAACACCAAACGCCGGCGCTCGTCAAATGGTCCCAAAGATAACATGCAACCGACAGCCTATTATGATATCAAGACACAGAAACAGGAATTTTCAGCGGCCGCACGAATCATTGCCGTTTCACCAATTCCGATATTACTCTGGTAACCTCGTTGGCTGTATTGGTGACATCCTGCCAACCCAGGGTGAACGTCTTCTGTGCCAATGCCTTTACCTCTTTATTCCATTGTTGCTTGAGCAATTCTTCTGCCGACGGTTTCTTCGGTGGCGGCACGATTCGTGATTTTTGCAAGTCATCGTCCTCGGCGAATCTGCGATAATATGCGCCTAGAGGGGAGGAGATATCATTGAGGATTTCGACTTGTTCACGTATGGCATCTCGTTGCGCTAGGCGGGTGGAACGATGGACTTGGACGCTTAGGTAGAGGACCGATGCTGTCAATGTGAAGCCACCGAACTGTTTAGCTGTCAGAATTTCAAAAATTATAACTATAACCATTTATCCATCAAATACATACAAATCCAGCCATGAAGCCCATCTTGACTAGGAAAGAGAATAATCAGATGATCTGAGGTGAGAAGACTGATAGCATTGCAGCTCAGTTATGATATCAACTGATATGGGTATGCGCTAGCGTAATGTGTCTCGCAAAGTCGCTATCATAGTTCCCAGCTCAAATCATGGTCTTCAAGATGGAGAAGTAGATGCAAGCTCATCGCCATAAGGTGATCTTTTTGTCGACCAGCGGAGTATCCGGTGCCAAGGTAGGCTCCGATTGGCCGGCCGAATTTCGCGATTAGGAAACGGGGACGGGAATCTTTCTTTGCCAACTCCTCAACATCCTGTCTATTGCACAGGATACTTCAAACACATCGAATACGAACAATTACCAATTTAGAAGAGACAATTGATCGATTTCGCTGATTGGGTGTCTTTTATCGATCCGGATTCACCGCTGACATCTCCGGCTGATCCAGACCGTCCACTACAACAAAACCTCCCTCTCAACATCCTCCCAAAAACAGCATCACAATGGCTGGAGGCGCAGCCAAATACCGTCATCTCAGCCGCAAGTCCTCTCACCGACAGGCCTTACTGCGAAATCTTGTCACATCCCTCATCAAACATGAATCCATCACAACGACATGGCCCAAAGCCAAAGAAGCGCAACGCCTGGCCGAAAAATTGATTACATTGGGAAAACGGAATACGGAACATGCACGAAGACGTGCTCAGTCGATATTTTACGTATGTAGTATTTTTTCCCTCTCCCCGCCTCCATGTAATTATCAAAAGAAACTGACTTTGTGTGATTATGCAGACACCACACGAGCTCCTCCCCAAGCTCTTCGGGCCCCTACGAGACCGCTACGCAGAACGACAAGGTGGTTACACACGTGTGCTTCGAGTAGAGCCCAAAAAGGACGATCAAGCACCCAGCGCAATCCTTGAACTCGTCGACGGGCCCAAGGATATGCGATTCGCAATCACGGCCAAAGCGATTGCTCGTCAACGCGAGCAGGGCATTCAGACTCTTAATGAGCTGACTGCTTTGAATGTTAAGAAGGTGACTAGATACCGGAAGGGGGGTGTTGAGGCGTTAGAGAAGGAGATCGAGAGGATGTCGTTGGAGGGAAAGAAGAAGACGGAAAAGAGAGAGAAAGGAAATGATGAGGAGGAAGGTAAGAGATAGGTTAAGTGGATTGTGTTAAATTTTATATGTATATTAACTGGCTGCGTGTGGTGACTACCTTTTTGAATAGCGCACTCTTGCTTGGACAACTGTATCTATATCACCTGTTTGTCACGACTACTTTAGATTTAAGCTGTGACCATCTGGGTAAATGTACTTTTCTGTATTCCCGACTACTAAAGGATAGACACATCCATACAAACAAGTATAGACATGACCTTTCTAACGACGCCATGCAACAAAATCAAAACTCAAAACACTCATCATCACCGAAAACTAGATACCGAAGTACGCCTCTCAGCGCGGCAATCTCAAGACAACAGACTGCCGCGCGCCTAAATCCCTTTGATAACCATAAAATAAATTTACTACGCCATACCGCAAGATGCAAAGATCGCGAATGAGGAGAAAAGTCTATGCAAAGCCGAATTCTCATAGGCTAAGAGCTTTTTTCAATCAGGACTGGACTTGGGTATGTTATTGTTCCCTGATCCGGAAATGACAAGTGGTCCTCCTCCTGCCTGAGTATGCGGCGAGGTAGCGTTGTTTGGAAAGGATGTCGTTGAGGATGCAGGAAGATTTCGTGATTTGTTGTCCAATCCAGAAGGAACTTCAGACGGGGGAGGTTTGGGCGGAAGATGAGCTGGGGTACCCCATTTAGTAATCGAATCGTTGGTCAGAGGCTGTGTAGCACGAGGCATTGAGCTCGGGCTAGTGGCATTACCATTAGCTCGGTTATTTGGATGTGGTGGTACATAAGCCATCGATTGGCTACTGGATTCCATATGGCCCTGGCCCGACCATTTCTGCCTCTGCATGTTGGATTGGGGGTTGTTGTATGCAACTCCACCTGCATTATTGACTCCTTTAGGGTTGTATCGACCTGCTGTCGGATTCCCAGTAGGTACAAAAGACCGGGTTTGAGGGTTGAACATGGTCCGGTTGAAGTTACCCATCATTTGATGAGCGTTCTGGTTCTGAGGTGTCGAGTAATGCTGGTTGGGCATTTGTTGGCCATAAGAATACGGGTTGGTATTATTACCCATTGGATGAGAGGGGTAACTAGGCCAATGTGCATTTCGCTGGACTGATTGAGGGTAATTGTTTTGATACGGCTGACCTGTCCAAGGGGTTGATGCATTAGGAGCATAGGTTGCTGCAGGATTAGGGACGGCGTAATTGTTCATGGCTGGTATTGGCCCCGATTGGGCTTGTTGTCCCATCATTGTCGGTGGTTGGTTAAGAGCAGTGTATCCTTGATAAGGAGACTGTTGAGATGCAGCAGGGCCCTGCCATGTATGGGTCTGACCCATAGGCGTCGTGTTCATTTGATACTGAGACACATTGTTCTGGTAGACGTTCGCAGTCGGTGTGCCTTGTGGGTAATTCATATTGGGCGAGGACGCATTTGGACTAACCATGTAGGGGCTTTGACCGTAAGCCGTCCCGTTATTCATCGGCACTGATGCTGTGTTCGCTGCGTAAGACATCCCAGGATAGTATGCGTTGAACTGAGATCGTGCTTCGAAAGAGTCGTCATGAGGAGTCTTCTGCCTAAAATTCTTTTTGCGGCCACTGGTCGAACTAGAACGGGAAATGTTTGCACTATTGTCGCCACCAGACGAATCAACAGACTTTGATTCTGGAAAGTCCCGGAATATCCTTTCTCTTGCTTCTTGATACTTGGCTTCACGCTCCTCCCTCGTCATAGTTGATCGGTCCTTAGCCGGTGTAGCTCCTGCAGACGAGCCCCCGCGGTCTTCTTCGTTTCCCCCGTCTACCCCGGCTTCCGAAACGGGCTTTGAGGGACCTGAAGAGCTAGTACCATTCTCACCTGCTAGATTTCGGTCGCCGCTTATTTCATTACGGCGCATGATCTTCATAGCTGGTGCATTGGGTGGCGGCGTATTGTGGGATTCAACAGGACGCAGGACCGACAAGGGGGTTGGACTGATCCTTGTTAGCATAGGTTAAGTCAAATGATTGCTGACAAGGATAAACTGACAGTCTACAAAATGGTGTCCGGTGCAGTCGCACTGATGTGACATTGTTGTCCACGAAATGTGTCAGGTGATAGTAGTCCCCCAGCTTGTGGGCAAGAAGACGTCCAAATGCGTTGGAAGGCGGTAATTCGAGTGATTGCTCCCTGCAAAACCATGGATGAGTATGAGTTACCACTGAACATGATTGAGTCGGCACTCACTTTGAGTCTTGAATGAAATCCCGAATCATTTCCTCTAGCTGGAGTATAAAAAGGCGGTCTTTGGGTGTGCCCATAGCCTCAAGAAGCTTTTCATCAGGATCTAAAGCATATCCATTGAGAGACTTGCCAGGAACAAAATCAGGCTGGTTACTAATAATGAAGTTATTAGCCACAGAATCAGGTGGGATTGCCCCTGTAATTCCAATATCGCCATCAGGGAATCGCTGAATGGGCATTGGCAACACGCCTCTTTGTCGCTGAAGGATACCATCTTTGAGGTTGTCGCGATATACCCTCCCACCAGCCTCTGAGCTAGTAAGTGAATTAGGGGCACCAGATGCAGGGCCAGACAAGGAGTCATCTTCATCAGCAGCCTGGACACTTGCACTATCATCCGGTCGCAGCGAATCTTTTTCATCCATTGCAAATGTGGTGACTGATGCCATACTCTTTGAGTCAAAACTCGTTGGTTTTGTAGAGCTGTTTGACAGATGGGTTTGATCATCATCGAATGATGCTTCTCTCTGGAGCCCTTCACTAGATGGTTGAGAGAATTCGAGTTCATGCTTCTCATTCATTGAAAGTCTTTCGACACCATCCTCAATACCTTGAATGTAATCGTCGAGCGGTGCGTTGTGTTGTTCCTCCAAGTCTGGCTGACTTGCCGGCGTAACCTGTGGATTTTCGAAGTCTGTGTTCATTTGATGCTCTGGCTCGTCAGGATTGACAGAGGGATTCTGCGATTTCGCCAGCGCGGGCATAGCCACCACCTAGATGACCATTGTTAGCACGTAGGACGAGGTGATCAAAATAATTACAAGATGTACCTTTGCAAAGGAAGGCCGGTTCAGATTGCTTCCAGACGCCTGGGAAGCCATGATGCAGCTAATATGACAGACTCTGCGCAGAGTAAAGAAACAGATGACAGACTTCAAAAGAATGTATAATGCAGAATCTGCAATTTGTAAAAGATCCAATAACTTTTAATTCCTCGTTTCACAGCTTGAAGATGTTGGAGACATCTCTTTCAAAGGTAACGTGCGCCATAGGGACCAAGCCTTTTTATTCGGTAGGAAAAGCCAGGAGAGCAGCTGTCGCCTTGATAGATGATTTAGGTCTATTTCGAGGATATTTGTTATCGTGGTGGCATGTAATATCGACACGGGAGGACGGTTAATTTCGACCCTGGAAATCAACTGTTCACAGTCAAAATGCTGATTCAAGATGACTAAAAGAAAAGGAGAAAGAAGTGTCATATCACTTACCTCAGAGATCAAATAAGCTTGTCGGATGGCACAGTTGAGGCTGAAGTGTACAGCCAGGCCGGGAGTTGGTTAAAAGACTAAGTTTGCTTGCTTTGTGAGATCTTTTCCTCCGTGGGGTTTAGTGTCGACGCCCGCCCTGTGCTTGCCGCTCGCATAATCCATGTCTACTTCTACAAAAAGTTTCGCATGCCTCAATTTCTTCTTTTTTTTTATGTGATCTAGCGATCCTGTAAAGGAGTCAACGACCATAGTTTGTCCCCATTTCAAGTACTATTTCTTTATCTATAGACTCCGCATATGAATCGATATAGAAACGTCCCTGGCCAGCGCGGCCCTACCAAGGCGACTGCCAGCACCCTGTGCCAGAAATGTCTTAAACGAGATAAGTGTTCTACCTGCTTCCTCTGTGTCATAGTCATTGCTGACTTACTGTACGACACTATAGCTATGAATGCAAGTCAACAGCTCAAGAACGGCCCTATGTATCCCGGCCTTCGCGCACACAGCAGTTACAGAACCCGGATCTGGTACCGAAACTGAAGAATGAGTCAATGACCGATCTGACTACAAGAACGTATGGCCCATTTGCCTTATATTCTTGAATATCGGCTGACCGTGAGTTTACGGATAGCAATGGTCTTGCAGATGAGATTATAGCAAAGCAAGAGCGAGAACGGGGAAGGAAACGAGATCTTGATGATGAACCTTACGCCCAGTCCTCGAAACGGCCAAGGTCCATGTCTTCACGCTCGTCAATCTCGGTGTCTACAATCTCAACAGGCCGGTCTCGATCGGGGTCGCCGGGATATCGAGGCAAATACAAGGACGAGGAACAAGAGCAAAACTCGCCGGCCTCAACCATAAATAGGTCCCGTCAGCGGAAGCGACGCTATAGCGGTGATTCGGTCTCAACTTCGTCGCCTTCACCTGAACGCCCGTCACGAGATTGCAGCCTAGATACAGAGGAACGAAATACCCGCAGAAAACGGCGCGAATACAGCCCACCGGAAAGAGGCCGAAAGAGAGACTCATCTACTCGTGGTAGTCGCAGAGCCTACCAATCATCACAAAGTCGGAGTCAAGAGAGGAGTCGTATCGCTGGAGGGCGACAGTCGATGACACCAATTACACAACAACAGCGGCAACAGCGTCGGAGATCCCCTCATCCTCGAGATAGACCTACGCAGAGAAGAGAAGAGCCACAGCGAGACCGGAGTCTAAGTCCATTCAGCAAGCGGCTTGCTCTTACTCAGGCTATGAACATGGGGCGGTAATCTAGACTATACTATATGCGAGCGTTGTACCTATACTGTATCTATATGATTGTTCCTTAGCGTATATTGCATTTTTAAAAAATTCATTCCGTAATACATGCCTTCCATTTTCGCTCAATATCGGAAACAGAACTCCAACCCTAAACGCCATCCCATCTTCATGCAATTCATATCGCCCAATCTTTTATTATACTAGGGGTATCGTATCAAACCATCACAGCAAATCCTCCTCATCCCGTTCCTCAGCCGCCTCCTGTTCACGAACATGAATCCCTTCAACCAACGCATCCCCTTCAATCCCAACCTCCTCACCACCCTCACCATCACCACTACCCCTCCCACCCTTTTTGGCTCTCTCCTCCCTCTGCGCATTCTCAATCCTCTGCCTAACCAACCTCGCAATCGCATTCTCCGTCCTAACATTCAAAACACGCATCTTCTCATCCAAATGCCTCTTCAAATCCCAATTCGGTTTCTTCGGCTGCAATTTAAATAAATCTATAGGTTGTTCAGCGGCCTCTTCTTCCTCCCTTTGGGCTTGTTCGGCTGCTTTGCGCGCCAGTTCGGATGCTTGTTGTTCAAGTGTGATTGCTCCTTCGGTGGGGGCTTGCTCAAATCCCAGTTTGGGGCCGCGGGTTTCGGCATCGTAGTTTCGGCCGGAGAGGTATTGTTTTGTTATGTTATTGTTTTCGGTGCTATCGTCTTCTTGTAATAATTCTTGATCTTTTGAGGCGAAGGTTTCGGTTAGAGGTTCGGGCTCGGGTTGTTTTCTCTTGAGGGCGGCGAGCTTGGCGAGTCTGGCTTTGCGTTCGGTTGCTGCTGCCTCGAGAGAGGCGTTATTGGTTGACATGCTTGTTTGAGATTCTGTCTGAACCAAGTAGTATTGAATTAAGTTCTGGGGTTGAAGTCGTGGAGATGTCAGCTCGATCAGAAAAGATCGAAGCGGGATATTAGCCGCGCTCAGGCGCTAATGCCGTTCTGATTGGCCTGTGGGTAGCCACTTACATCTATGTTACCCACTATTCAAAGACGACAGCGTCTACTGTTTACTATCAACTATTAGAGAGTATTACTCAATTCGACGACTCCTGGGAAACAGCCTCCTGTCGACGGCGGTTTTCTTGGAGTTCGCAGGATCGAAGTTACAGTCTCGGGTTCAGGGATGGCACCAGATTCATGAAAAGTTAAGACGTTTCATTCCGTTATGAGCAAATATATGCGCTAGAAAACTATAGGGTATAAGAAACGAATCACAGTTATCATAGGAAAATAACACAATCAGATGGTGAATCGATATCTTCAAGCCCGCCAGCATGGACTCAGTACAGCGGTTACATGATCCCATATCTCATCGAACCATCCAGTCCCCAAGCCAGTATACCAGTGCTGATGACCAGTAACCTTGAGTAATTCTCCCCCTTTTATAAAAAAAGGGATCGCATCATCCTCATTGCCCATTTGTATATGAACGTAAGCAATTGCAGCGTATGTGACCACAGTCCCAAAATCTTGGGAATCTGGACGCTTGTCATACATTCGCATCGCTCTCTCCCAGTATTTCAATGAAGTGGGCCAGTCACTCTGGAGCTGCTGCACTCGTGCTAGGCCCATGTGCATACGGCATACGGACCGGATGGAGTTCCGGTGCCCCCGAGTAGCCCAGATATACCGATTCAGTTCCCGATACATATCTGCTGCTCTCCAGTGCTCGCCCTGCTGTAGTGCTGCTTCTGCTTGAGCAAGCCTTAGTTTTAACATGTCACCCTTTCGTGGCTTGGAATTGGGGTTGCTAGTGTTGTACTTTTCTAGGATGCTCTCCAGCTTGGTCGATACTAAGAAATCCGCCTTTTCGGGGTCCCCTAATTCACAGTGTGTCGCCGCTAGATGAGATATCAAGTCGCAGTTCAATTCACCGGCAGAGATCACATCTTCAGGATATTGTCGTGCATTGTATACAGCTTCTAATAGCGAGCGAGCTTCTTGGAATTGGCCTTGGAACCGTAACAACCGACCCCAAGCAATTGCCCTTTCCTGTAGAATGAGCTCTTCCAATATTGAAATATTGTCCCAGTCAATAGGACGGATTTCTTGCAGAAACGAAAATGCCATGTCGATATCTGCGCTGTTTCGCAAGTACATGTTGGAGCGAGTCAGAAATACCTTTCCGCATAGAGCATTGAGCTTTCCGCTCTCCATAGAAAAGCCGGAACAACGGTCGAATTCTTCCGGAGCCACAGTCGACCGATCCAGATACGTCTTGCGAGAGAGAATCATCATGTCAAGGCACTTGTCGGGCATTGCCAAGCTGGCTGCGATCTTCTCAGCTCTTTCGATGACGTCCCATTTTCCAGCTGTTGATGAAAACTGGAAGCTGTGGAGTAATGTATATGCTATGGTCTGTTTCACCTCGTTTGACAGCATACCCAGTGCTTGAAGATTGTCATAGTACTGCATGACGTGCTGAAGCTGAGGAGTAAACGCCGATCCTAGCTCGTGATAACTAATATTATGGTCAGGGAACCCGTCCTAGTATATGATAAATGATGCATGACTTGACTTACTCGTCATCCAAATACGCATCTGCGGGAAAGGCATGGCATACAAGTAACAGTGCCTGCAGCATTGTATGATGCGAGTTCGTCACACTGTTCAACTTGTACTTGGCACGAGTGCCAGCATCCATTCGCAGCACATCACGACCCTCGCCACCAGGATACATGCAGAGAACGACTGCACCTTGAACACACAGTTGATTGACAGCAGTTTGGAGACGCTCAGCGCTCGACAAAACCTCAACTAAGTCAGATGCAATTCCCGTATCCATTGGAGATACATCCTGCGGCTTTCCCTCTAGGCTCCATCTTCTCTGAGAGCGACCTGCACGCATCAGTAACGACCGTAGTATCCCAGCATCGCCGTCAAGGTATGCGAGATGGTTAGCAAGAGTCAGTGTAACATTGTCCATTTGAGCAATGCCGGGATGCGCTGGGATTAGTTGATTAAATCCCCATTGCGTTCCCTTGGTGTAGGAGTAGACCGGCAAGTTGAATGAGACATGTCTGTTCTGGCTGGGAGGAGGCTGAGAGGTGTGAGTTCTTATGCTTGATTTAGATGCCATTTTGCTGACTGCTGATGACGATTGAATGGTTTCGACTGAGAGCCGAGTTAGAGAATAGAAGAGAGTATGATGGATCTTAGATAATCGATTTCTGCATGCTTTGAATCAATCAAGGAGATCAAAGAGAAGGAAAAGGGAGAAATGAGGTAGGAAAAGAAAGAGATGTCAATGTCTCCCTCCGTGTTTGAGCAAGAGCGATAGCCTCATCTCATTTTGGCCGGTAAGCACGAGCAACACCGAAGCAAGTTCAGCTACAACTCAGGCAAATATAAAGCGATGTAATCGTCTTTGAACGAAAGATGTAAGCTGAAAAGCATTCCTAATGTGAGATGACTGTATTCGAACAAATTGAAGTAGCGGAGGCCGAGATCAATCCCCGAGTCCGCGATAATTTGCCATGATCGGACTATTTATTTTCAGTGTGCTCAGCTGATGATCGTGTCACCGAGAAGAAAGTGATGTGCTAGGTTAGGGAAATTATTTCAGGCCTCGGTAAGGTAGGTTAATTCCGGTATCCCCGCTTTTATGCTTCGATTGCTCCGATCAATATTGTTGCTATCGGGCCAAGTGGACGACATCGATCTTGGACTTAGGTACTAGGCAGTTCCAAGGTTACGGGATGAAGAAGGTGACTGCTAAGCTGTCAGCCTGCTTTAAAAGCATTCACTTATCTTCAGAGATCCCTCCTACACTACAAGGCCATCATCCTCCTTCAGCGGGAGAAATACCTCCAAGATCGACGGACGGAACTGGTAGCAAGTCTACAGCGGCAGGACCAAAAATTCAAAGAAGGGGGCCGTATCTGAGGAACTTGAACGAATCCAGAAAGAGATTCATCAAGTCCATCAACTGTGCATCACTCATGAGGAAAGGATGCGAGTCCTACGGACCCAGTACAAAGACAATAGCTTCTCGCGCAATGTTGTGATGGCTAAGAAATTGCAGTGGAGACTGCTTCCAGGACGACAGCCCTATGCATGGCGACAGACCACGCAATCACTGCGCTGAGAGTGGTGGATGCTGTGGTAGAAATTACGGATGTTGCAAGAAGCCGGTGAAAGCGATTACAAAGTATGAATCTATTATATTGGGATCAATACAATCAGAAAGGAAGACACGCGTCTATGGACATTGTACAACAGAATGTGGATGTTGTATTCGATACAAAGGTTCTTATAAATCTGATCCGTGGTATGAAAAGGCCAAGTCGACATCGACATGACAGAGAGATGCACCGATAAACTTGCTTGATAGAAATATGCTCAATGGAAGGGGAAAAAAAAGGGAAGCTTTAAATCTTCTTCTTCTTCTTCCCCCTCCCAGTCTCCCCAAATCCTGCCTTTCGTTTCTTGCTTTCTGACGGCTCAACACCAAGGATGAATTCCTCCTCAGACTCATCATCGTCACGACTCTTCTTCTTCCCTCGTTTATTCTGCTCAAACTCCTTCCTAGCCTCATCCACAGTGACCTGATACTGCAGCAAAATCTCAGCCGCATTCGGGAATCCCGAAACATCGAAATTCCTCAAAACGTAGGCAACCCGTTCAACATCTGCACAACTAAACTGTCTGTTGCTGTCGTCATTATTCAACCGATCCCTCAACTTAAAGACCTCCTCATACAACTCCCGGTACTCCTCCATATTATACTTCACGTCCAACCGTCCATCATCCCTCGTCCTCTTAGTCGCCTTCTTATAATTATACCGATTCTTCTCCGACCCCGGGAATAGATCAAGACATAACCACCAATACATATCATCACTGTAAAACGGGATTTCGTTTTTCTTCCCTTCTGTAGCGACTGCAAGGATTAATGAAGCTGTTGCTGTGCCCACGGCACGGAGGGGTTTCATTAGGATGTCTTGACTTTTCTTGGGGAATGTTTCGTCTAGAGTTTCGCGGATAGGTGGTCTGTCGAGAAAAGCCTTGAAGGCTTCGCAGGTTGTTTTGCGGACGACGTCGGGTTTGTTGGTTTTAATCATTCCTGCGAGGGCGGGACGGTAGCGGCCGTGTTTTCTGTCATTGTCAGTATATATCCAGCCTGAAAACAGAAAGACGTACAGCTTCCATTCCATCAACTGCACAAGTTCCTCCTTATGCATAAACAACGAATCATAACTCTCTTCCTGCTTCAAATGCATAGCATCTTTCTTCTTTTCCTTAATATCTTTTTTCCCTTCTTCCCTCTCCCTCAATACCCGCGGTAAAGTCGAATATCTCCACTCATCAAGCTTGACATATTCACTCGTCTGCCGATCAAAGACAGGATCTTCCCTGTTCAGACGCTCAGGATGTTTTCGATGTTTTCGGGCTGCTACTGCGACGAGTTTGCGTTTGTAGCTTTCTTTCAGAGTCGCTGGGTAGAGGCTGAGGAGTTGTGTGAAGGTGGTCGGTGTGATGTCCCAGGGCGCGAAGGATGGGTAGGTTGGTGTCTCTTCTTCCATCTTGCCGTATCTATTGAGATGGTTTGAATGAGTCTTAATTGCAAGACTACTATTGCAATTAATAATGCGATAACTCAATGCATGTTTTCAATTCGTACGATGTCGCAACTTTGCAGGTCGATAATTTTTTTTGGTAGCATCTCCGCAGTCCGCGATAAAAAGAAAAGTATGGGGTTCTAGTCTAGACCAATCAGATTATCAGATCCACTCTACATATCTAATGAACTGGCTCAATCATCAAACATTGAAGAGCTACGTAGTCCGGAATACTGATCAAAGTCTGAATATTGTATTGTATTCTTTGTCATGTAGACCTATCGTAACATCATCATACCAGAGAAAAAGTAGCACAGGAACCCGGCTCTAGGTCCCAGAAAAACAACTTCATACAGCCTCCCAGGTCATTCTTTTAAAGTCAAGAAAGCTGATCTCAGCCCAGCCGGTAGGCAACAAACACAATATCCCCCCAACCAAAACCGGCCGGTCCCACAGACGACTCCCGCTCCTTAATCAGGTCACAAGAAGAGAGGGGAAAAAATGATTAGTAACAATTTATCTGAAGAAAAAAAACATATCGGGGAGTAACACATTGGGAAGAAAGGAGATGATCTCAATCAAATATATATTAGAAAAGGAGTAAAAAAAGGTCATCGAGTCGTAACGACTTAAAAGGTGGTAGGAGTAGAGATTTAATTGCCCTTCTTCGGGTTGCCAGCTTTCTTTGACTTGGGCGGGTTCTGACGTTTTCCGCCAGGATTCAATGAGACAATTGCAGGTGGAAGAACACGCTCACGCTTCTTTTCTTGACTTCGCTTGAAAGTGGTCACTTCATGAGTGGTCTTCTTAGAAGTTGTCGAAGCTTCGTCGTCCTCTACCTCAATGTCATCATCGTCCTCGTCATCATCATGGCCATCGTCTGATGACCTAGAGCTGAAGTTGTCTGAATCCGAAGCTGCTCCATATTCATCATCTTCATTATCGCTAACCAGACTAGGCGCTTGATGTGATTCTACCGTAACGGGACTGAGGTTGTCATCCATATGAATCAAACCACCGGATTCTTCAAGCTGCAGCGCACTTGGCAAGAAAGCCTGAGGATACTGCACAGATGCAGACACTTTCGAAGGAGTAGAATCTAAGGCCTGTGAGGTCTCATGCCGCTTGCTACTGGTCGGTCGTTGGCTGGCGCTAGCCTGCGGCATGGTTGTGCGTGCAGGTAACCTTGCGCCTGGACTAACCTTTGTACCCTCAGAATCACCCTCATCATCGGATTCGCCCTCCGACATGAACTCGCTCAAGTCTACTGGCGTCTTGGCATCAGCGACGATTTCATCCAGATTCAGCTTCGAGCCAAGGTCGGACAGTAAACAAGAAAGATGAGGCGTAGCAGGTGAAGCTTTGAATGGCGAGGATGGAGTCCGGGTGTGGTTCTTCTTTGGCTTCGCCACCTTCGAAACAGGTGTCGCAATGGGTAGCGGAGTGGGCGTCACAGTATGTGCTGTTCGAACCAGAGGATGCACAGACCCGGGGTTAGAAACGATAGGTGGTTCATTCGGCGTAGTACCACCACCACTACCACCACCACCACCACCGATAATAGCTCCAGCTTCGTCGACATCAACCGGCTCTCCACATGCTTCAGCAGCGGCATCATGACTAGCAAAGGTGCGGCTATGTGCGATACGGCAGTGGTTGATAAATCCCTGAGTGCTGGAGAAATCGAACCTTCGGCAGTCCAGACAAACAAGTTTCACTTGTTTGTTATCGCTCTTCCGCTTAATGACCATCGGACCAGCTTTCTCTTTGACCACAGGATAGCCATTCGGTAGTGACTGCAGCCTAGTGCTCATACTGCCACGCTGAGCCCGGGATTTTCCTGCCACGTAGCCATTTTCGGTGAATGTTCCACGGGTGTACCGTGATGACTCCGAGGCCGTGTTTGGAGTAGGAGGCAAATCGGGGGATTCGCCGCCATCAAAACGTGGATCGGGCAGCAACCATTTAGAATAGTGTCGAGAATAAGGGCCGTCAGCCACACCCCAGGGTGCAGGCGAAACGGGTGGCGGACCTGTTCCTGAATAGGGGACTGCATGCCCTGAACCATCACTCACCGCCTGCGAGAGACCTTGAACGCTTGATCCGGGATAGGGTATCTCTGCACATCGACGCAGCTGTTCCAAGGCCACCTGGCATTTCGCAATCTCCTGGTCGATAAGACGCAGCTCGTTATGCTTTAAAAGAACCTCCAAACTCAGCTGAGCATCCAACGACTGGCGCAAAGCATTCATATCTATGGTCGCCGCCGCCTTGGAAGGATTCTCTTTTTCGTGAATATCGCTTTGCGAGGAAGTAGACATTGGTTCGATGCTGGTCTTTATAGGAGCGGACGACGCCGAGTCCGGGCTGGCTTCGTCATGACTGGGCGGCGTCGGCAGGCTAGCGGTATTGATCCCATTTAATTCAGTCAGAGGTAATTGATTGGACGATTCGAGACGACGTTTCGCGTGAGGTTCATCAATGACGGTGAAAATCTCGTGGTTGTCGGTTCGTTTCCGTTTGAGCAACTGAAGAGGTGCGCTCCCCATGGCGGGCGACTTATGCGGAGCGGTGCTAACTAGCATCTCGGGCGCGATCTTATTAACCCCCAAGCTCGAGGTCCAAGGAAGCAAGCGGAAGACGCCATGCGACAACGCCATCTGGTGGGATGCAAATTCAGATAACGTAGGCGGCGGCTTGGCCCACGCAGATGAAGAACTTTAAGTTGTATTAGTATGAGTGACTAAAAGGCCCATCAGGTTTAGTCAGCGCTGAGGTTAAGGTCGCGACGTTGATGGATAAAGTGATTAGGCTGACTGTTGATAACTTTAGCGGCAGCGACCAGCACTCCAGTCAACAGTTGAAGAATTAAACTCGGATGGTGAGAAAAGAATAGCAAGAAAAATCACGTAAGCGCGACCGTTGAGAGACAAAGATATTGTACAAACGGAGGGTAGCGATGCAAAATGAAGGCGGCTGCTGCTGCTTCACGTGCGACGGAAGGAAGAGATTCAGGGTTGAGCTGGATTTCAGACCGGGACGGCACGGAATAGTAGGTGTTGGGCGTATGGATGCCCAGCGAACGAACAGTGGGTGGACGACTGGAATGAGGATGAGAAAACGTCCGGCCTGGGACAGTCTTCGTTGTTGGCGAGAGTGAAATGGGGAGAATGATCGGTTGTGAAAGTAGAGAAGAAGACAGTTGTCTGGGAAGGAGGAGGAAGGAAGGCGAGAAAGTAAGGGGAAAGCAAGAAGCACGGACGCGAGTTGGGGAAGGATCGGTATGTTCTGGAATAGACTAGGCTTAGTTTGCTAAGAATAAACACTAGGCTATTGCCACGGCCCACTCAGTATGGAGATGTGATACGTACACACTACGTCGACTGTTTCTGTTATCGACTGATGTTGATTGTTGATTGATGATATAACAGAATGCACTCAGAATTCTCAAGTATGCGAATGTTGTTTACGAAGCGATCGCAGGAATGTATCAAGCAGTCAGTCAGCTTGTCAAGGGGAAAGGGGAAGGGGGAAAGGGAGGAAAGGGAGGAAACGGAGAATATGGAGGAGTCATAGGAGACAAAGAGGAGACGCTTTACTCGAGTATGGGCCCTGTCTTGTCGTCACACATAATCCAGGGATACACTTAACAGTCCAAATACAAAGAAAAAAGAATGCACCGTATTTGCAAGGTATTACTACTACATTGGGGCTTAGCGGCATCCGATTGATCAGCTAAGCCCCGGTCTGGTGCATCGCATGCCGCGATTGGCTGGCCATTCTTGCCTCAGAAATGTTCCGCCGGTAGCATCCTGGCGTGTTCCGGCGAGTCGATAACGCAATGACCATGCTTTGATTGGCTTGATTCTTTGAGCTATATACACATCTGCTGCATATGATACAAAAGCATACAACCGACGGCTAATAAACAATACAAAATCCTCTGTAGATGGAGACCCCTACATCAAACACTTCTTATTCTGTGAGACAGTCGACAAAATATCGGAGTCCATTTGATGATGCAAGGCATCGAATGGACGGGTCCAATGCACGTCTCAGATCTGAGGGGTGGAGCACCAGGCGTCATCATCGGCAAGCATCACTCCAGCTACACTATCATGCCATTCCTATTTGAGATTTGAGAGATACACGACTTGTAAGGTGTAAGTTGTCTAAGAGCCGTATGATATGAGTCTAGAATAAGAGTGCGGAAGCATGTATACGAGATTACAGATACACGACTTCCTAGTACGGGATACAGCGAGTTGTGTGTGTGTGGGTGTGTGGATCAAGTCACTGATAGCAATCCTGCTGCCTGGTTCAACTCTAGTCCCATCTCCATCAGACACCACTATCGCCCGTTGATTGGTGCTACTGTCTGTTACATGACGGATCTGATACATGGCACATACTCTGTAGTATACTTTCACTCAATTACGCTTCTTGGTTTTAGCATGATTATTGATCATGTATTACTCTGAGTCTCTGAGTAATTCACACAACCATATGTAGATTGTAGCCAATGGCGTTTGCCTACGGCTATGTGAGTCCCGAATCAGGGCATGCTGAGCATATGTTGTTCTTGGCTGAAATGCATGATTGTCCGACTACGTTTCAGGTAAGCGTGCTTGATAACCGTTATCCTCCGCTTGCTATCCACTACATAGTAAGTCAGCGATTCAACATTTGATAACTGACTATCTAGCAGCCAATCACATGCAACAGCCCTTGAAACATCGAATCCTCATCACATTGCGATAGAACCATGGAATAATATGTGAAACAATTCATCGAGTGCCGCCCATGTAATGGCCGTAGTATAGGGCATATTATTAGGGCACCTATCTGCCGGCCCACTGGGTCATCTGATAGCACGAGTCATGCCGGATAAGCAGTTAAACAATCCGTCTATCAAGTATCACAACCATGGTAGCTAGCATTGAAAGGATCATGTGATCGTAACCATTTATGGTGCTATAACATCTGAGCTGACTATCCACAAAACGACGTCACCTGTACAAAAGGAAAAAAAAATAAAAATAAAAAAATAGACAGATAAACAGATATGAATATCCAGTCAAGAAATAGCATCTAGCAAATTTGCACTCAAATCGAACCAACAAACTCCTGCTTGACTTTTGTACACTGTCTCGACCTTGCCCTTTGACTTCTGTACATGTACACATTCGATATAAACTGCCCGGAAATCCGCCATACCCGAAGCTGGGTGACTAAGCTCTATTCGCCTCACGAATCCTCAAAACAAAATTGACAATAACAGCAGCCAACAGCGCAACCGCAAGCAACGAGGGACCAAATCGGTCGTCGAATCCACTCTGCCCCCGTTTCCGTATACTCTGTGCCCGCCAGTGGAAAGTGAATAATGCATAAACCATGGCTGCCATGGCGATGATAGTGAACAGACCGGCGGAGATGCGGCCGACGCGATCACCGAAGTTGAGTAGACCGATGGCGAGACCGCCGAGGATGACGGTGAAGTTGAGCCATGAGAGGAAGGTTCGTTCGTTGGCGAAGAAGACTTTGGGCTCGACGCGGGTGGGGAGAGCGATTCTTTTGCCTGTGCAAGTTCGTTAGTCGCGATAGAGTTCCCTTCAATGGCTCTTCAATCTCAAGTGGTATGAAAAGAGAAAGACGAACCCGGGACTGTCTGAAGAAGAGGTTGCGACGACATGGTGGATGGGTGTTAAAAGCTGCCGTTCTCTGTATCAGCGGTTGTTCGATGAGGCGATAAGACCAATGACAGGCAAAGACCGACTTTTTTCTTTCTACTCAAAAGAGCCAAAGCGAACAGTATGAATAACAATGATCCTGACCCTGAGCAAGCAATCCAATACCGTCAATCGTCAAAGGTCGAATTGACTTCTGCTTTGCCAGAGAATTACGTAGCCCCGCTCGCAGCAAGCAACAGAGCATTCCGGCCATTCACGTGCTTCGAGGCGCGGTCGTTATTGGAATAGAGCAGACGACAGCCGGAAAAACTAATGATCCATGCGCTATACTATGTCCGGTATAGGCAGTCTCGGGGATTGGCCAGGGTAAGCCGAACAGGTAATTAACTCCGACATTGGCAGTGCACTATTCTAAAAACAGGCTAGATTGTTCTACATCCGACTTCGGTTGGAGCAACGGACGAATGACGATGGCGATAAGCTGGCACTGCAGTTCCCATTATTTCTGTTATGACTACACTCGCTACGTAGACTTGGTGCGACACGAGACTCATACAGTCTTACTCCAGGTTTCTCCTACACAACTCATCATACGCTACACACACAATACTGCCATCTTCAGCTTCAAAAACATAATCAATCTATAAGGGTATGTTCAATCATCGACTCCGCACGGACGGAGCAAGCACCGCCTAGTACTCCTCGTCTCCCGTCTTTCTTCTACCTTCTCTTGTGGCTCACGCTACTCCGGACAAACATCCCCCGCAAAAATCGCCCTTGTTCACCTCAACTAATCATCAAGTCGGCAATAATACAGTGCTGATCATACAACAGACCATTTCGCTTCGCCAATAAACCTTCCTTTCGACAAGTATCAAAGCGGAAACCTTCAAAATGGCAGTCGAGCCCACGCCTACTTCATCATTTGTATGTTGCGCCACGCGTCTTTTGATTACAGCTGGAGCTTATAGAGTAACTACTCTATACTCTGCTGGTTTCTTAGTGCAGAATACTGATTGATTCGCGCCGTGCAGCCCCTTCCTCCTTCAGAGCTCTCAAAGATTGCGACCGAGGTTCGTTCATTGGCAATTTCTTTATTTCGGAAAGCGCGGTTACAAAGCGTAGACTATGCATTTTGTTCGACGTGAACAATTCCATTCTGCGAATACTGCGAACTTGAGTCCTGAAGCGGAATTAAAACTAATATATCATTACATGAATAGGCATGCGACGGCGCTCTGTCAAAGGCATCTGGATACGACCACACGCAGGTCGCAACGTGGAATTCCACCATCATTGTACGTTGCCCAAGGTCAATAACAGAAAGAGACTGAAAAGGGAAGTCAGGTTAACGCATGGATTTGTTGCAATAGAACTCCGTCCTCAAAGCGCTCATCGCAGCCACAACCCCCGAACAATCATCCACCACCACCACCACCACCTCTACACCGACAACCACTCCCACAACACCCCCCTACCGCTTCACCGTAAACAGCACCATTGTCCAACAAGGCGTAATCGACAAAGCCGCAGCCGGAAGTTCCGGCGAAATCGGTAAGCGGGGTATGCACTCGGCTTCCGGCGCGTATTGGGATGTGAATCGGGATGGTATGTGGACGTTCAAATACCCCGGTGCTGAGGAGAGGGGGTTGGATGTTGTGGTTAGCGTGACTTGGTTTGCGATGGGTTAAATGATTTACATATCTCTGACAGCGGAGACGAGAAAATAGTTGTGGAAAAAGAGGGACGGACAACGCCAAGGAAATGAAGACAAGGAGAGATTGAGAATGGGCTTGGGGAAAGGAACGAATACAACGGCATACACTACAACACCGCCATCGCCTTCTGAGATTGGAGGTCGAACGAAGTTGTACGTGTTCGCGACAATCACAAAGGACAACAACACAACACCAGATTGATACAAGCTATCCCCGTCAAGATGGATATATTCACCTGCTGCCCCATGAATGTATTATCAACATTTATCCGTGTGTAAGGGAGAGGAGGGAGTGAGCACCGAAGAGATTTGATACTCTTATTATCTGATTAATGGCGGTATGATATCCGATTCTTACCTTTTACCTATGTACTGCTAGTTGTTGGCCGTGGTTTGCTTTAGTTGACTAATGTTATGTTTTCTGCGATTTTTCTTCTCTTTCCTTTCTTCTTGTTTATATTTAATTGTTTCTTTAGGGCAATTCTATATTCCGGACTCTTCACTCATTCCAGTAGTATTCTTAATCCTTCATAAATCGTGATATTAATTCCTATATATCCACAGTTCCGCATCATACAACAAAGCAAACTCGGATACGCCATACTCCATGCTAATGCCAACCCAGCAGATCAAATAAACAACCCACAACCAAGCAATCGGGGGGAAAGTCTAACGAGGCTCCGAATAATCATTCAAAGCAACACAAACCGCGCCCCGATGATGTCCACTATACTGCCTAATGATCGTCCCCGAAGCCAACTCCCATAGTCGCGCGTAATGATCGCTTGACACAGTAACCAAATACGCCGAATCGGCCGAGAAGGCACAGTCCCATACCCAGCGTTGATGGCCTGATAATGTGGTTTCTAGGAATGGGGTGCCGGTTGATGGGTCGATAGGTGGTCCGTCGGGTTGTGTGGGGAATGGGTTTGGTTGTTGCTGTTGTTGTTGTTGGTTTTGAATAGAAGGGAGGAGGGTGAGGTTGTGGTTGCTGCTGACCATGCTAAAGTCGCTGGCTGCTTGGTCGGTGGATGTGCTTCGTGAGGGTTGTGGTTGAGGGCTGGCGGTGACGCCGTTGCTTGATACTCCGTTAGAAGGAGGGTTGGGCGATGGAGTAGCTGCTCCGTTGGTGTTTGTGGTGTTGGTATTGGAGGGACGAGAAGCGGCTGCCTCTGCTGCGGCAGCTACGGCAGGAGGATAGGCTTGGTCCAGATTCCAGATTTTGGCTGTATGATCTGCTGAACAGGTTGCCAGGTGTTTGACATCTGGCGATAGTAATACTCGTGTAAGATAGTCTCTGTGAGCTTGGAACATTGCAATAGGTACAATGCGAGTCACTTCGGTGTCTTGAATCATGCGCCAGATATACACGTTGCCCTATAACATATCAGCTGCCACTCAACAAGCATGATTTTGGGATTGGAGAGGATACCCTTTTGTTACCAGCACACAACAACGAACCATCACTCGCAACACTCACACTAGACACAGCAACATCATCCTCCGGAATCAATTGATGCGTACACACGCTTTCGCCCAAATCCCAAACCCTCACCGTCCCCGCACGATCACCACTAATCAATTCCCCCTGATTCGGATGTATAACCACATCATTTACGGGAGCCTTGTGCACATAGTTTCGCTGCAAACTACCCGATCGCGTATCCCAGACTTTAACAGTGCCGTCCTCCGAACTGGTAACCATCCATTTCCCTTCGCAGTGGAATGCCACTCCCGTGATATTATTTGTGTGTCCTTCAAATGTCATTACGGGATTCGGGTTGGAGGATTTGATATCGAAGAGTTTGACATTTGTGTGGCCTGCCGCGGCGAGGTAGCGTTTGTCGGGGGTGATGCAGAGACGGTTGACTTGGGAATCGGGGTGTTGAAGGGTGCGAGAACAAATTCCTGAAAGGGCTTCCCAGAATCTTGGGTCTGCGTTAGTTGTCATACTCGCGACTCGGAGGAGTGGGAAGGAAGATATACCGGATGGTATGGTCATACCCCGCTGCAATAAAGTTAGCTACGATATTGACACGACAATCGCCGGTAGGAACTAACCTGTACAGAGAATAACGCTCATGATTTCTGTGCTGTCTATAAGAGCTAACAACAATTGACTGTACGGTGCGTTGAAAGTTGATATTTTCAAGATCAAGCGCTTCGTCGGGCCAGCTCAGAGCCTCAAGCTGAATGCACGCACTAGTCCCAATGTAGACTAGTCATTTTACGTCTATAGTTATATTTTCTCAACAACTACACGGATCTTGTATAAATTTTGTGTTTTATCACATGCACATTAATATATATGCTAGGATGTATGTAAACATTGACTCGAATGTTGTGGTGGACTGTCGTTAGGCTCGTTATAAACATCTATATCTATATCGTTATCTAACTAAAACCAAATACTATTCCCTCTCTATATACTCCATACTGAATATAAATCAAGTCGAACGCTTCCCCCATCGAAACCGTCTCCTAGTAGAAGGATCCGACTCACTACCCCCAGAACTCAAACTCTGCTCTTTCCGACGCGAGGCCTGTGCCTTGAGCTGTTTACGAGCCTTTCGTCCACCGCAACAAGCGCAACAGCACGATGCCACCTGGATAATAAATCCAAGCAATGTCAATCCGGACGCTGTCCACATAAAGGCCAACATAGGCTTTCCTAAATATGCCTTGATATTCAAATCGGCGGTATTGTTCATGAAGACATTGGCGAATATAGTGAACATGACGGTCGCAACGACCGAGGCTACGATGGTGAATAGTGCTATTATAAATGTGAAGATGGCCATTGGTAGAGCCCGGAAAAGGATGAATGTTGGTCGGCGGTGAGGGTGGACGGCTTCATTGACATGTTCGTCTGGGGAGATTGACTGTGGAGGTCGGTTGGATGTTGCGAAGGGCGCGAGGAAAATGGCAATAAATGACAGGACTGTTGCGGTGATGAATAGGGAGAACATCCAGTGGGATGCAACTCGGGCGATTTTCAGAGCATCTGTGATTTCGGTCGGAAGAGCGACTGAGAATAGTCAGTTGATTGACTCGTAATACAACCCTGGAAGTACGTACTTGTAGCACCAGCAAGAAGCTCATTCAACAAAATCGACACCGGATCAAACCAGTACAACGTTTCCGGGTTTGAACAATGCGTGATACCGGTATCATCATATCCCTCACAATAATTCCAAAGTCCGACCTGATAGAAGTCATGCAGACCGAGGGAACGAGCGATGCTGTTAATAAACACTGCGTTCGGGATCGATTGCGGTATGACATTTGTCGTATCGAGTTTGAGGAAATATGTTTCGCGAAGCACGGATTTATTGGAGACGTTTCCGATCACTACCAGCAGGAGAAAGACGAAGGCGAGGAGGTAGATGAGTGAACGTAGGAGTCGGTGCCAGACGACGGTTGAATGCCGCCTGGAGCTGTGAATGCGCTTTTCTTCGGAGGCCATTATATTTTTCCTCACTCGAGGTTGACGACTGCTAGTAGGTGGCTAGCAGTACCGACTCAGCGGTAAGGTCAATAATCTGTTTAAACAGAATAGTTGCCTCTATCGAGAATATCGATTTAGCTCAAAAAGATTTGAGTAAATAAAAGAAATAGAAATAGATAATTAATGACACACGAAGCGACGACAGCTAGGCAGCACCTGCTTGCCTGGCTGACTTAGGGTGACTAGGTACACCGTACACGACACAACTGATCATGCCCAAAATGAGCAGACTCATTGACAGCGCAAATACAGATCATCGCAGAAGAAGACCACCGTGATCGACACAACGACCATTAACTGAGGTAATCACTACGGAGATCGGCTGATAGACCAGCTAGTGGCGGTTGTGGCTTACCGATTAGCAGCCGCTAAGACCGCTAGGGCCTCGTAGGGGGTCTAGGGGCAGTTTTAGGATTTATTTTAGGGCATCTAGGCGCCTCGTTCAGATCGCTGGGTCGCTAATTAGGGAGCTATTGGTTCTGGGAGGCCCACTGATGACGTTCAGAGGACCCAGTATGAGGGGCTCGGCAGTCTCACCTTGCGTAAGCTGTGGCTTTGAGTGTACTCATACGAACCTACAAAGTACGTAAAGACAGGACGAAAAAGACGACGGCCGACACGTCATGTGGTAACTAGATATAACTGAGAATCCGTAAAAGACTTAGAAGAGCGTATTCGTAGTAGTTAGTTGTACGATAGTCGCCTGAGAGAATCTGGTGACTCCGCCTCTAGCCAATTACCACGCGGGAGATTAAGGTGTCATGTCGGCCCAGACCCAGAGGAGTTTCTCCCACGGTTCCCCCTTCAATTGTATCTTTTCCAACTATCGACCTTGAATTTGTTGACAACTTCTGTCAAAGTGAAAATGCGCTCGCTATGGATAGTAGCGACCTTGCTTACAGGGGCACTAGCCTCAACTACAACGACCGCTTCAACGACAACGAGTTCCGCTACGGATACGGCTGCTATTGTAACTCTATCCGGCACCGTTGACCCCCTCAGCCTCGAGGGAGCCACTGGATCAGTCACATATCCCTCAGTTACAACGACAATTACCTTGTCTACGCCCAAGGATTCAAAAACGAGTACTGGAACAGGCACGCGATCTGGGAATGTGACTGATGCATACACCACGACCTCGGGGACGGTCACCATGCTGGTGGGCAGTCAAGGGACATCCACTCTGGCTCCGAATGCTACGGCCCTGAGGAATAGTACGGCAACGACTTCGACGACTCCATTGCCAACGAACACACAGCCGTGCAATGGTTATGTCGAGTTTTGTGCGCGCAATTACTCCAACATCACATATGTCGCGGCGCATAATAGTCCTTTTGATAGAAAGGGCAATATTGCTTCGAATCAGCAATACTCGGTTACTACCCAATTAAACGATGGCATCCGCATGTGTACGTTCCTTGAAGCTCGGAATCGTTAATAGACAACTGACTAGCCATAGTACAATTCCAAGCGCACCTCCAAAACGGAACAATACGCCTGTGTCATACCTCCTGCGACTTGCTAAATGTCGGCCCCCTAGAAGAGTACTTGACAACAGTCACTCGATGGCTAAACAATAACCCCTACGAAGTCATTACCATCTTGATGGGAAACTACGACCTGGTAGGCGTGGGCAATTTTACAGCTCCAATCATCAATTCCGGCCTGTCGAGATATGTATATACACCACCAAAGATTCCCATGAGTCTAAATGATTGGCCGGTACTGTCAGAATTGATTCTCACGCAGAAGCGAGTTATCATCTTCATGGACTATAATGCGAACCAGACCGAGGTTCCATACATCTTGGATGAATTCACGCAAATGTGGGAGACGCCGTTCTCCCCTACTGATCCGGCCTTTCCGTGTACGGTACAGAGGCCGCCGAATCTGTCTCCAGAGAGTGCCAAGCAGATCCTGTATATGGCTAACCACAACTTGAACGTGGAAATCTCCTTTTCTGGATTGGATCTGTTAATTCCGAATACGGCGGTGTTGAATGAGACGAACGGGGTGTCTGGATATCGCAGTTTAGGGTTGATGGCAAATAGTTGCACGAGTAAGTTTTCCTTCACACTAGAAAAAAGGGAGCTATACTAACATGTCTGATAGCAACCTGGGGCAGACCTCCAAATTTCCTTCTGGTTGACTACTACAATGAGGGTAGTTCTCCAGGATCAGTGTTTGAGGTGGCTGCTAATATGAACAATGTGACTTATAATGGTCATTGCTGTGGATCAAATACGTCTGGAGCCTTGAGACTACAAACTCCAGATGCAGTCTGGATGTTTGTCGTGGCTGCTCTCAGTGTCTTACTTTGCATGAACTAAGTACCTTCGTGTGACTTTCTGAGCGGGTTATTCTTTTCTAATAATGATGGAGTTTCGGTTAGTGGATAGAGGTTAAGGCGTGTTGCACTAATAATAAGATAGGCATTAATCTATGCTACCATATGACAAACTATTAAGATTGCGGAATATCCAGTGGATGATCTGATGCACTCAAATCGAAGACCTCTATCTCACCATATCTATCTCTTACTTATTCCCACTTACTGCCATCCTCCAAACCCGGAACTCGACTTGATGAGAACGATCAAGCCTCAGTACGCGCACCCTCAATCAACGCAGGCTCCTTCGCTGTCTCAGGCAAAGGATATCTCGCCTCACTAATCGCCAAATTCAACTTCTTATAATCCCACTTCCTAGTCATGACCACAAACAACGAACACGCTACAGGTCCCAAGAGGACATCCAAAACCCCAAAGAAGACAAATCCACCAGTAACACGAATCACATTCCCGCCGTCACTCAGTCCAAATGCAATTGGGTAGCAGATCCACAGTACATTCACAATAACTGAGAGAGTCATGTAATCCCGCACAATTCCCAGACGCTCGGCAGCTTCGCGACTTTCGTTGAGTGTGCTCATTGCTAGGATTATGTATGCAAAAGTCCCAAAGGTGAAGAATCCCCATTTATAGTCTGTGCTTACGAGGGCACAGACTAGGTATGTTAGAACCCAGTACCAGGCACAGAAGATGTTGAGGATGATGGTCGTCCATGATACGCCAGATAAAAGTCCCAAAGCCAAAGCCCAGGATGGGAAGAGGACGGCCCAGTTGATGTATCGAGCATAGAAGATTTGCCGGGTTGTGTTGCTGTCTTCGAGAGAGATCCAGCCGAGATCAGAGGCTTGAGCGAAGTAGGTTACGGAGCCTACGAGGAGGGTCATGGTGAGGAGGTAGTGGAAGACTCGGTCACTTTCGGGGGTGGTGAAACAGGGGATTAATGTGAAGAACTGTTTGATAGTTAACTTGGCGATCTATTCTTTTAGAAAAGGAAAGGCATACGAAAGCGACTATGTAGATTGCTGTAACGGCCCAGAGCCAGTCTGATCCATGTTGGGATAGGGCTTCTGTGACGCCGACTGGTGGATTGACATTTAGGGCGTCGTTGCCTCGGGGAAAGATTTCCATTATGTGGTCTCAATGAAGTGTTGTGATAGAGGAAAGAAATAAGTGAAAGGAACGGAGCAAGTTGGATACTGAACTGCATTGGTGCATAGTCAGAAGGGATCTATGGAGGAATATATACACTTTTGGTTCATCTGAGGGAAATAAATTCTTTTCTTAGGATTTGTAAGTACATACACCACCCTCCGTAAATTTCCTGACCATCCGCTCATTTTTTGATCCTCCGTTGTTCGTTGACCCTCCGTGATACCCCTTAAGCTGCCCTTAAGACTCGAAAACGAAGACATCGGAAATGATAACATTGATGATACCCTCAAAATCTCGAAAGGTAAATACAGAGCTTACTGAGACGTAATTGAGTATATAGATCTAATCCACAATCTGAGTCGGTGCCGGAAAGTCATAAACTAATAGATGAACGTGTTGGAGTGTGTGGACTGGCATAGCGGTTGGTGATCATTCCGACACTTCTCGCAGAGGCTGCAGACATTCTTTCTCAGTGAGCGGCCTTGCGTTATACTTATTCATCCAATCACCGAGAGTGCGAGAGGATAAGATGGAGTACGGATGACTTGGTCCTAACACTTTACTGCATAAGGCGGAGCATTTTCTCATAAGAGTCAAGGCATCCTGTATCTTCCCAAGAGACTTCTGAATGTAAGCAAGATTGCACATGCCAACTAGAATCCCAATGCTCGGCTCCTAATACTAATTTTAGCCATCTCCATTTCTTGCACTTGTAGCTCCTCAGCTTCGATCGTCCCACAATGAAAAAAATTTATGCAAGATTATTCATGCTAAGCAAAGTATCGGGATATATATCTCCCAGCATAGTTTTCCATATCTCTAGATCTCGCATGCCTAGCTTCTCAGCCTCATTCCATCGACCCTGATTTATGTAGGTTGTTGTTAGGTTATTGATGCTCTCCAGCGTGTGCGGATGCTTAATCCCTAGCGTTGCTTTTCGTTTCTCCAGCACTTGTATATTAAGTTTCTCAGCTTCATTCAAACGACCCCGACTTCGGTGGGTTGATGCCAGGGTTTGCCATGCTGGTTAAAGTATAGGATTCTCGGCACCCAATACTGCCTTTCTTGCCTCAATTACTTGCACAATAAGCTTCTTCAGCTTCGTTCTATCGACCCTGCCTCCAGTAAATTGATGCGACATTATCCATACAGGTCAGAGTGAGAGGATGCTCAACGCCTTGAACTGTCTTTAGTGTCTCCAATACTTGCAAACTTAACTTCTCAGCTTCACTTAATCAACCTTGGCTATAAAATGCCAACGCTAGGTTATTTATGCTAACAACAGTGTCAGGATGATCAGCTCTAAGTACTATCTTTCGTGTCTCCAATACTTGCACCTCACACAACCAACATGCCAACTCAACTGTTAGCTGCTTAGGAAACTATTATGAGATAAATTTCCTCAGTGGCACATTCCCAATCTTTCGACGACGAGATGAGACCATATATGAAAAGTGGAAAGGATGAAGGCACGGCTACAATGTAGCGAGTACAGTGAGGAGTCTGAGGACATCAAGGGGAAGACATCCTGAATCCGCTTAACCTAATTCTGCGCACCCTTCTCATTCAAGATCAGTCTCCAGGCAGGTACCGATTTCCCCCAGTCGAACCATCGAACGACATTCGAGGTCGGTAATGCAATCGTAAACGAGGACATCCCACGAACTCCACTGGGAGTCTTCAATTCTGGACCAAAAGTGGAATCACTGCGCCACAATGGGGCGCAAAAGTGGCTGTACCGAGATAACCTCCGATTAGGGCTGACAACCGAATGAGGCAATTTATACGGACTACTATTTCCTATTCAGGAAGTTTTCCTAGAAACACTTGATATGTAGATAGTATCCACGGCAGTTACAGTATCGCCCAATATCTCTGATGATGCAACTTTCAGTAATCCGAAAAGCTGGCGACTACCTACGCTGAGCACTCGCGGAGGTCTCACGGAGGGAAGGCCCTCAGTTGTATCGTCCATATATCAAGGCGCTGATCAGCCCGAGTTCCAACCGGCCTTTATCAGCATATCTCATAATGCGGAACTTAGGGTATGCGCCGCCTTAAACACAGAAAGCACTTAATACCTAACTAGTTACCGATAAATCATGATAGCTACCCTAGGATGCCGGCAAGTCTCCGTCGTAGCGGAGTGACTCATTCCGGTTCCCGGTGTCCTGGAAACTGAGTCCGGCGGTATGACTCGGCCGTGACCACGGTGGTGGAAGATGGACTGATGAAAAATAGTAGATAATGCTTGCGTGTCTAGCCATGTACCTCGCAATTACAAACAATAAGACGGATATGCAGGTTGAGCAGATCATCACCATGCTACCCTCAAAGTAGGTAATTACTATGGAGGACCAGTCCAGAGATTCTGGTATTATATAGAGAGTTCTATTGCCGCGTCCTTTTGACGGTGGAAATTGCCCAGCCAGGTGAAGTGTTATCATCTTTCCCATTTTCGCAAGATTGGTCAACAAGTGTATACACTCCCGTTCAAGGTACCTCCGCTCATTGCTTGTCTCGTTTTGAGAACTGGTCTGAACTATTGGCTTTCACTGGAATAGTTGCAAGATCCCACTTTGCTGCACTTTGATTCATACGTCAATAACAGGTGGGTCGAAGCCCATTCTAAGCAGAGGTTCGAAATTACCGGTATGAGGCCATTTTTGCATGTCGTATATCTAGTCCAACATTGACGAAGGCCCAGTACTGGTGTGACCTGGGCGAGCTGTCCCGATAATGGTCCAGATGAGTTGCCAGCAGTTGTAGAGCCTGCATACGCCTCATTCGTTGAATACCGCAAACTGACACCACGACAACGAGCGCAGCTGTTAATGAGATGGTGCACCCAGATGTGCGAAGCTCGCGAAGATCTTGCACAACTCCTTACTCATGAAACAGCTAAGCCGCTTGCAGAGTCTTATGCAGAGCTGGATGTCTCTGCCAGCTCTATCTGGTGGTTTTCAGGCGAAGCCCACCGCATCCAAGGCGACTGTGTTCTTGGCAGCGGCTCCCGGATGCCGCATCTTCACGATCAAGCAACTCATTGGCGTGGCTATCGCATTGGTCCCTTGGAATTTCCCCGTTGCGATGGTGCTCCGTACAGCTGGGGCGGCCCTGGCCGCGGGATGCACCTTACTCGTCAAGCCAAGTCCTGAAACGCCAATCACGGTGTTAGCTCTTGCACATCTGGCCGAGAAAGTAAGATTTGGTCCCGGAGTCTGCAATGTCCTTACCACGGGGTTAAATAACACCCCTGCACTTAGTGAGACACTCTGAGAACACGAATTAGTCAAAAAAGTCTCTTTCACGGGCTCGACAAGGGTGAGCAGGTTGATTGTGGCCCAATGCTCACAAGGACTGAAAATGTCACCCTTGAGCTTGGTGGAAACTGCCCCTTTATAATCTTTGATGACGTGAATTTTGACCAAGCGATCAGTCAACTGACCGTGTTGAAGTGGCGTCATGCCGGACAGGTGTGCATTACAGCCAACCAGATCTTTGTTAAAAGTGGGATCTATCAGAAGTTTACACAGATGCTCAAGGAGAGAGTCAGCAGTACTCTGGTTGTCGGCCATGGGCAGCTGCTGGTACGACGATGGGCGCTTTGGGAACTCCCCAAGCCGTCACGAAGGCGATACACCATATTGAAGACGCATCCAAGCAAGGCACCGAAGTTATTCTAGGAGGAAAGCCAATCACATCCGAAGCTATTTTTTCGAGCCGACCATCATCATTACTGACATAACGCCTGATATGCTTGTCTACCAGGAGGAATCGTTTGCTTCGATTGCATCACAATGTAAGTTTGAGACGAAGGAAGAAGCCATGGGGCTGGCGAATGATAGTAGTATGGGACTGGCGAGCTACGTCTTCACTCAAGACGTCAATCGCTTGTGGCGGATGTTCGAGAACCTAGAAGCTGGAATGGCCAGCCTCAATACGGGTAATCAGTCTGCTTCAGAGACTCCGTTCGGCGGTATCAAGCAATCAGGTTATGGCAAGGAGAGTGGTAAGAATGTTGCAGGCAATGAGTTTTTGGTCACCAAGAGCGCCACATTGACACTTGAAGGTCATTTCTGATGTAAAAAGTGAGAATGTGGACACATTTGCATTCTTCAGTGAGATATTTGAGAACTAGATGTATCAACAAGCGCTTCAAGGATATTGTATGGTGGTTTTTGAAATAGATCCATACATATATGAATCCTGTCTCATCATTAAAACATCTTCCAAATCACCCTTCAAGCATCTCCTGCCCGAGTGGAATCGGTCGCTAAGCCCATAGACCCTAATCCATTCCCACCCCCAAGCCCAAGGCTAGGAAAGAATCCTGGATCTGACATCGCAAGAAACTGGTCTAGCACCTGTGCCTCGGGGTGCATCGTTGAATTCGAAGTAGCCATGTCTCTCGCTCCGAAAAGCGCCAGCTCAGCGGGAGAATAGAAGGGTCGAAGTAGATTCAGGTTGGGGTCCCTGTCTGTAGGCACCGTAGGAGTAGTGCCATCTCTACTCTGATTTAGCACTCCCACCATGAGTCCCTGTTGAGGTTCACGATATGTAGTATGATTATCGAATGTTCGCGCTGATACCGTACGAGGAGGTGCTAACAGCTGGCTTGCATTGCTGTAGTCGCGAGATTCACCGTCGAATGTCCTACTGCTACCCTTTCGTACTGCCTCCCAATGCTTCAAGCTTTCGTAGCCTGAGACGGAAGTCATCTGGTCCGAAAATGTTGTCTCACCGTCTCTGTGTCGCTGCGGATTGAAGACGTGCAACCGAACAACGGCACGTTCAAGCATTTCAATCAGCCGAACTTCTGATCGGGCAGAGTCTCCTGATGTTGACATCTCACGGATCATATCTATCCCGTCTCGTAGATGTTGACGGGACTGGTTTGATTGATTCTGGATTGAGTATGCAATCAACACTAGCAGGGCAGCTCGACATGAGCTATACTCTATGTATGATGCTCTTGCTAGGCCCGGTTCATTGTACCTCAACGTTCTACATATATCGAGGACTTGCTTTGCAGACCCGATACAACAGTCCACGAGACCCTTCCGATCTGACTTCTGCTTCTGGATACGTTCTGTCGGCGACCTTCTTTCACGACCGTCTTCCGAACAGGTATGCTCTGGTGAAGATTCGACGCGACTGAGAAGAAATGGACGCCCAAGAAACATACGTAACAAGCAATATTCAAGCTGAACATGCATTGCTGACCTGAATTCGGTGCTTGACTGGGATCTGCCGTCGAGCACTTCACTTGGGAGCATCGCCCACCACTCTTCTAACTCATTCTTCTTCATCATCAAGTGAGAGAAGATCTTATACAGGTTCTGCTTTTGACAGTTTCGTAACTGAGACCTATAGTCACCAGAGTATCAGTTTCGCAGTGTCTAGGTTCAGGCCATAGTGAGAGGAAAGTTGGAACCATGATGCCATTTACATTTCGTGAAAGAAATCTTCTAGCCATTGGGTAAGGCTAATAGAGACAGCCATATAGCTGAAGGTTGGAGCATGGGTGATATCCTTCCAGTCCTTCGGTAACTGAGTATCAATATCAGATCGCCACATTGCAAGTGGTCGACCATGGAAGATGGATATTTTCCTGTAAGCATAGTATTGTAAACTTTATTCTCCTTTCCACGATTTTGATACTGCCAGCATACCTCTCTAGCACATACGTGGTCCACCAGACCCGGTTTCTAGTCTCAACCATGGCAGCACCCAACTCGTCACCGGTGTACTTCCTATGCATACCATTTTGCATCGCCAACCTAATAGTAATGTTGATATAAATATAACCAAGACCCCCAGCGTCAATTGGAAGTGAATACGCGGCAAAGAGTAGACAAGCTTGAACGCTTTCCAAGGAAGACGACTCAATGATCTCGGGTAGAAATCTGATTGCCTCCCGGTAGAACAAGGCACCAAGCTCGTCTTCCGAAAATACCGATCCTGTATTGCTTTCTGCCGTCTTACGACCTGGTGAATCAAGGTAGGCATACTGGGTTCCAATTGCAAGGATAGTAAGAATGATGCTGATTACTGCGACATCTTTCATACCAAATTGCCAGGGATACGTATATAGCGCGTCGACTTTTCTGAGTAGCCATGCCTTTTCGACATAAAAGTGGTGTGTTTCGGCGTACGTGAAGAATATACTTATCAAAAAGTCCGCTACTTGACGTGGTGGAAGACAAGAAAGTGCGACGGAGATAGTATTTGAGGCAGGGAGCAAGTGTTTGGCACGCCAGTAATTCCAGTCTTGGTCTTGAGCCCCGGTTCTCTTGTTCGACAGACGGATGTCAGCTTCGTGATACCTACATACAGGGGTTTAACTTATCAGCGCGTACCTCGGTAATTGAACCAGCAATCCGGTCCTCAATCACGCTTTTAAGTCGCATAGAAAAATTGAAGTAAGAAAACTCTCCAGAGTAATCTATAACCAGTCAGCTACTCCTACTAGCATGGAATTCAATTGAGCGGAACTAACGAGTAGTAGTGTCCTCGATGGGAAAGATCGTACAGACTTCGTCTTCAATTGAGAGTTGCGCCTCATCTGATAAGGAGGCTGTATCGACCTCATCATCTTCCGATTCAGCAATGGCATTGGCGAGACTAGCCAAGCTCCTCGTATCCAAAGAAGCTACACCGAGCTGGCGTTTTAGTATCCGTTCCATGTATGCCATCCGCTCTAGCATTTCTGCGGTATTGGCAATTTCACAATCGGTTTGCATAGAGTCTTTGAACCGACAGATGCGCTTGAAACGAACACATCGTGTGCAGGGTACTCCACCTTCGCATTTTTCTTTCAATCTCCGACATTGATCGCAACTTGATTCCCGATAGAAGTCAATAAAATGTTACACGGTGATAATAGTAAGTACTTACGCCCGTGTGGCGCGTTTCTGTGGCGCATCTCTTGTGGTTCTCCGTCGTTTCCCTTTCGGCTGTGCTACGCTCTCTGAGGGAGTTGCTGGGTCCAGAAGAAATCCAGGGGGTGGAGAACTGGGAACATTGTTCATACCTGCAACTATAAGTATAAGGTAGTGCGGTATGCCTCATGAGATAGATTTGATGCCTCACTGGAGACCTAACCAAGCGTGAAATGACGATAAGTTGATGGCAAAGCTCTAGCAATCTTTGTTTTAACTTCCTGGGGGAATTGTGGATGAAGGGCGAGAATCAGACGTAGAGCGTGTCACAAGGATATAAAGCCTCGTGCGACCCTCTAAAAAAGATGCCAAAGATAAGGATATGTAGGTAAACTGTGCATATCTCTGAGTGGAGAGAGATAACAGAGAAATATATTCAGTCAGGTGCGGAGATAGAGTTAAAAGGGACGCAAATATAGACTAGAAATATGAATCATAATCAAAAACAGCTAAGTACAGTGTGCAGTTCTTTGATTCGCTTATTTAGCTCTTATTGAGACTTTTTAAGTCTCTCAGTGTTTGAAAATACGATCTAAACTTCAAATACGACCATCTTACACGCTAATATCGAGTTTATTACCCACTGTTCATCACTTTAAACTCATATCAGACCAATGATTCAGCGAGAGAACCCAACTATCTATGCGGGGTAAGAGCTAGAAAAACAGTGGTAAGTTCTACATTATCAGAGAGCACGCAAACGACCGCATCATAATGGAGTATCCAAGGTATACAGCCCGCCTAGGAAACTTGTCGCGGCGTGGGTGATCGTTGCGAAGAGGGATAGAATCGAGTACAGATGAGAAGGATGCCCTGCGGCAATCGAGAAAGCAACTACACCATTTCAGTACCTAGGCAATTGCAGATTTGCAGTTGCGGACATTGTAAATGAAGTCTCAGATAATAAGTGATCACCAACTGCGAACATGGCAAGTTTCAACGACTTTAATAAGGACGCTGTGTTCCATTACTCGAATCTTTACAGGAAGACGCAATACCAAGGCCGAGGCACCAATATGAAATGGCTACTCAACTAAGATTGATGATGAGGAATTGCAATATTTCTCGGCTGGCTTAGCGAAGTTCTTCATTCTCTACCGATATGTCCCTGAGATAAAGAACTAAGGTGAGACCGATGCGATCGCTTCTAATGAGCAGAACTTATAGCAGGTTGAAAAGTGAAACACAAATGGTAGTGTCCAGTTTCTGTCCTCCTGAGTTTTCCTCTGCAAGGTGAGTGTTTGAGTGACAGTTAGGAAGACTTAGGGCTAACTAGGGAAGCATCCGGGGTTATAATCACGACGAGCCCTAAGGATATAGCTACGTAGTTTCAAAAAGAATTCTTAGCAAGAAATCTTTTAAGTGAGTCAAATTTCCTATAATAAAAGCTTTGATATATCCCAGAGCGACCATTCCCACAGTTAGGATGGCTTACATATAACCCATGGATCATAATCATATCAGTGATTCCCCGTGCAGCAATTTGTTGATACATCATACAGCCGATTTCTAAAATTGAAACAGATTGTAGAACCATGTATCCGGATCCGTAAATTAACTAAGCTTCTGCAAGACTCGCTATCAATTTGTAGGTAGTGAGCGCTGAATTGGTCTCACTCCCTTAGGGTGGTCAACCCTTATCTCAGAGCTGCAGACCGGCGAAGAGTCCGATGATTCTGGCGGGGCTAACCTGGCACTAGCTTCCGCGCTAGGCTTCCAAACCCCCCCTAAAGGCCCGTAAGCCCCCACTAAAAACTGGGGTTTAGATAAGCATCTGACCCTAGCAAAGATAAGCTAAAGAGTACCTGCCCACCAGACAGACCGCCCGGAACGTCCCGGTCACTGTATTTATGGCTATTTGGGTAGTATCTAATCACCATTCTACCCCTCCTGGGACTCAGTCGGAAGACATTATCTTCACTGTGTGGACGGGTACAGGTTTCAGTTCGCCCACGTGACCATCGGATGATCCGCAACGTTGGCCCGGTTTTATCGTTTTATTGCCCAGGTGAGCAAAGCCCGACGGCATATATATGGACGGGAATGGAGGCATGCCGGTAATTTGATCTCAAATTTATCAACTGGCGCAGTGTTGTGCAATCTGGAATAGCCAAGATGGCCTCGAAACCCTTTCCTGTGGCCAACGGCCTCACGTCCTTTTGGCGTACTGAACCTAGCAGCTTGGATAACCACCGCTCTACTCAAGATCTCCCGGATCACAGTGACATAGTGGTGATTGGGGCGGGCTACGCTGGTGCATCCACCACATATCATATACTGGATCAATGTGACTCATCACCGAAGCCATCTATCGTGATATTGGAAGCCCGTCAGGCTTGCTCCGGTGCCACAGGACGCAATGGTCTGCACAATTATTTCCCTGTCGATTTGAGCCTTGACTAATTATGTAATTTCAGGTGGTCATATGAAACCTGACTTGTATAGTTCTATCGGTACACTCGCCGCTCGTTTTGGAGTTGAAGCTGCTGCTGAAGTCGCTGCTTTTGAGGCGAAACATGTGTCGGCTATCAAATCACTGATAGACCAAGAAGAGATCTCATGTGACCTTGAGATATCCAAGGCCATCGACGCACAGCTGGACGAGAGCCATAATGCAAAACTGCTCGCTGGATATAACGAACTCATTGCCGGTGGGTCGGAGGCGACCAAAGGCGCCGAGTACGTCTCTGGAAGGGAGGCAGAAACAGTAAGTTCGAAGTTTTAAGTTTACAGTGGCCGGTCCTGGCTTTTTACCACCCCTGACAAATTCTCATTCTAGTTTTCCGGAGTCAAAGGAGCCAAAGGAGCCTTTACATACCAAACCGGACGCCTCTGGCCGTACAAGTTGATCACGGAACTCCTGAGACGTGCCATCGCGAAAGGCGTCAACTTACAAACACATACTCCTGTCTTAAATGTGTCAAAGGTTCGCGATGCGGACGGTCATTGGACCGTTGAGACCCCTCGTGGTTCTATCAAAACGAAATATGTCGTTTTCGCAACCAATGCTTATACGTCTAGCATTGCTCCTGAATATCACGGCAAAATCATTCCATCCCGGGGCATATGCAGTCGGATTGTCGTACCAAGTCCACCAAAGCAACCTCTACAAGCTTCGTACTTGATTCGATTCAATAGTTGGCAATATGATTACTTGATTCCGCGCCCTGATGGCAGTATTATTGTTGGTGGTGCTAGGCCGACGTTTTTCCATGACCTGGAAAGCTGGTACGGCAACACGGACGATAGTAAGATGATTGAAGCCGCTTCTCATTATTTCGATAATTATATGCAACGTCATTTCCACGGTTGGGAAAGTACTGGAGCGTACACAGATCGCGTCTGGACAGGAAGTAAGTCCTGAAGCACCCTGTGTGGTTGTTGAAAATATCCACTGAGGCTGACATCTTTAAAAGTCATGGGCTACACTACGGATTCCTTGCCACATGTGGGCCAAGTGCCCCAAAAGCAGGGGCAATTCATTTTAGCTGGCTTCAACGGGCATGGTATGCCCCAGGTTTTCCTGTCGGCAAAGGGAATCGCAAATATGATCGTACGGGGTGTGGAGTTTGAAGATACTGGCGTACCAAGGCTATTCAAGACGACACAGGAAAGATTGGATAGCAAGGAGAATAGAATCTTGGATGCGCCATATGCTGCAGGGAAACCACGACCCAGATTATAGCCCTCCCACTATCCACCCCTGTTTGTGCAGCTGGCGGCGGTAATGGTGCCTACGATATATAACCTATCCTTTTTCATGGTTCTATGAGTCTACGGGTGGTGAGGCAAAGCGAACAATAGGCCAGCATACAAACATAAGTAGAATAAGGGGAGAAAAAGCATGGTTAGGAAAGATATACGTGTTGGCGAGCACAGCCCCCTTAATCTGTTCTCATGCATCAGATCTCCTGGCGTTTGAGGATCCATGGATATACTTTCTCGAACAGTATCATTAAATCGCGGTGCATTTCGTAGTACTTACGCCTTTCTAGCAATCCTATGGGCCCCCCTAAAATAAATCACACAAGCAGGCAAATGTCTCTCCGGGTATATACCTAGGTACCTACACATTTTGCCTACCTGAGGCGTTCCAACAGCAGGAGTTAGGGAGAGGCCGGCGTGACGATGCTGAAGGCTATACGGTGGATGAAAGTTCTGTAGCGAATAACCAAACTAAAGAATCTATGTATAGAGGTTACCTGATCGAAAAAAAAAAAAAAAAAAAAAAAAAATGATCAAGTGGAGTGACCGCCGGGATACTTGAGCGGCTTTCTTTCTCTCCCGGGTAGGTTCCGGTCGATGTACAATGAATTGCTCACCACTTTGCCGAAAATAACCCTCTTAAGCCTCTGATACAGATAAGGCTCTTCTATCAGAATACTGGACTGTATCTCAGGGTTGCCTCGACCTGCCTTTGCACAAGATAAAATATACTATTCCCTACCGTTATCCACGTTCGCTGAGGACTGGCTCTCATGTAACTCTCCACTTGCCTTGATCTCCTTAACTTACTATAACGAGCTGAACGTTCAACGACCGGTAATGGCGGACCCAAAAAAGTGTGAACTAACAGTTACTCTGGACCAAGAAGCCTCTAGAACTGAAGGAGGTGTTATTGAAACCCGCATCTGGGAAGATGAGGGATGGAAACGGGGGCTCTCGTCTCGTGCGGTCGTCATGTTGTCCCTTGGGGGTGGTATCGGCCTTGGTCTCTGGATTGGAACTGGTACTGCTTTGGAAAGTGGTGAGTACTATGAAGGATATAATTTCCGAGGTTGCATAATTGAGTTAGGTACAAGTTGCTAACGATATGACAAAGCTGGTCCTGCTGGCTGTATTATCGCCTACGGCTTGGTTGTGTGAGCATGTCCCATTTGATAATACCTTGCCTGTTTGGCGTCGTATCACTGACTGCTTTCTTATACAGGATCGCCATCTATATAGAATTTTTGTCGATCGGAGAGATGACATGCTATAAGCCCATACATGGTGGTTATATTCGCCAATGTATGGAATATGTCGACAAAGCTGCCGCATTCGCCATGGGAATGAACCTTTGGTTTGGCTGGGTTATGACAATCCCATCCGAAATTATCGCCTGCATTAATGTTCTTCAGTATTGGAAGAGCACGACACATTTTCCCATGGTTGGTTATATCTCTATTTTTGTGGCAGTGTCAGCTATTCCCAATCTCTTTGCTGTCCGCAAATATGGCTACGTTGAGATCTTCATGACTTCTATAAAGATATTTTCCATCATATCCACCATGATTTTCTTATTCTTGATGGCATCAGGGGCGTTACCGGCAACTCATGGGGCACTCGTATTCCATTACTGGAAGACTCCTGGTGGCTTCAACAACGGCTTCAAAGGGATTTGCAAGGCGATGCTCCAAGCGGCATTTAGCTGTCCTTCGGGTAAGATAAGCCTACTATACCTTCTGCATGATCCGTCGAGGAAATGTATATTCTGACGTTTGAAATGATAGCTGGCTGGGTAGCCGTGACTGCTGGTGAGATGAAGGACCCCCGGAGAACTGTAAAGCGGTCGGTCAACCCTCTATTCTGGCGCATGTTCATGTTCTATTGGGTGAACATTTGGTTGGTTGGAATGTGTGTCCCCTACAACAGCCCGAATCTGGCCAACAAAGGCACACTTGCAAGCCCGTTCATCATCGCCATTCGAGAAGGGGGAGCTCCAGCTTTTGCCGACCTCATAAATGCAATGATTTTAATTACAGTTCTTTCGGCATCTATCACATCTTTCTACGTGGCTAGCCGCTGCTTGACCCATATGTCTGATCTAAGTATAATTCATCATGCATTTGGAGCCAAAGATGCTGCAGGTCGGCCTTGGGTGTCCCTTCTTTGCAGTGGCATTTTGGGAGGTGGCTTGACCTATCTGAATCTCGACAGCACATCGAAGCAGGTGTACACTTGGTTCTCAAGTCTGGTAAGGCAAACTATTCGTGGTTGCATCCGTGATCCTATCAGATCGAGAAAACTAACCACCTCTTATAGGTAGGCGTTGCCACCTTTTGCAACTGGTTGCTCATCTATGTGTCTCATATCCGGTTCCGTGAAGGCCTCAAAGCCCAGAATATTGATCACAAAAGCCTTCCATTCCGATGCCGAGGAGCGCCATATGTACAATACTTCGGAGTTCTCCTCATCATATGCTTCTTGGGAGCGCAGCTATACTTCGCTATCTTCCCATTTACTGGCCATCCCAGTGCAAAGAATTTTTTCTCGGCGTACATTACTGTGCCACTATTCATTTTGGATTACTTCTTGTACAAGGTATGTCTATTTCCGGGCTTTTCCTCGTTATGAATGTGGAATAACTTAGGGTTACTTTCAGTTTTGGTTCAAAACCAAGATTGTAGCACCGAAAGAGATGGACTTTAGCCCAGCAGTGTACTTCGATGCTATTGACAGGGACGAGCAAGAAGAAGAGCGTGAGAATCCAAGCCCTAAGCCGACCATTGTTGAACGTATTTGGGCACTTCGGACGATCATAGTATAGCTCCCTGTGATGAGTCGTTCGGGCACTTGGCGAGGAAGGTTTCGTTTATGTTTTTTGAGAGAGCAGCGTTATGGATAGCTTATTTTAGAGCAAATTTACTTACAACTTCACAGCTTTGGATATGAGACCCGGATCTTCGAAGGAGAAGAGTCCTTAAGTCAGGAAAACAAGCCTACGCCCATTACGCATATAAATTTCCCCTAAGTAATTCTGAGTCGCCGAGAATTGGGAGATGTATGCTTAAGATTCTATTATTCAAGCTTATAGTGCGAATGCTATCATGCAAATTTATTCTAAGTACGTAGAGTTTTACTAGTATAGCTTTTGAAACTCGCATTAGATTGATTACTTTAGCCTTAAATTTTATATTGTTTACGAGCTTGCAAGTGTGTCGAGAACATTTGTAATTGCTATGTCAAGAGACCAATACGATTCAAGGTTCGATAAAAAAGCGTCCCTGGAGATATTCAATAATGGTACAAGACAATCCTCGAAAGATTCTCTGACAATTATGATGAGAAGCACCATCAAGAGTAAGTTGCGACGATCTTCTCAGCCACTGCAGGCAGAGAATCCGCGATAACTTCTACCTTGGTGTCGAATATCTCAAAACAAGGTTCTTTCTCATAGACAGTACAGTATGCCGCACGAAATCCTGCTTTAGCCGCTGCAGATGCATCCCACATGTGTGCAGCTGCGAACCATTTGTCATCATCAGCTCCAAATTGATCCAGTGCAAGTCGATATGCTCGAGGTGCTGGCTTCGCAACTCCCGTACCGTCACAGCTGATAAAGTTCTCTAATGGCAGATGGACACCCGCCCTCTCGAAATATCCCCGAACTCGTTGGGTATCTCCGGTGGTTAAGCACCAGACGGTGAATCCCGCGCGTTTTAGGGTATCAAAGCACTCCTGGGTACCCTGCCTTAACCGGAGAAGGGAGTAGCCCTCAATGCACTGGTCTCTCTCGGCGTCGGACGCAAAAGACCGCGGATCCTCGATACCTGCCATCCAAAGCGTACGATAAAAAGTAGCCTTTAGTACCTCCTTATAAGGTCGATAGCTTTCTGCAACGGACAAGAATGTATACTCCAATTCGGCCGCTGTCTGCCAACTGAACCCAAAGTGCTTGGTGTTGATGCAGTGGCTGCGAAGCCTTTCGCCAATAACGCTGTCGATACGGCCAGAATAGGCGTCGAACGAGACACAGGTGCCTACAACGTCGAAAACGACGTGTTTTTTGGCGGCCATGGTAGTTGACGTGCGACTGGCCTAACCAGCAGGTAGGACTTGAAAAGGGTTGTTTAGGGTTACTTATTACGTAGCAAGCGGGAATTCGAGTGGACTGTTTACACCTGATCCAAGATTGATATGGGAAAAAGGAACAAAGCGGAAAAAAAAAATCGTGGATGATTTTACGTGAATTAGAGCTTTGGGACGTGTCAGCGCTCAACCTGTGAAAAATGAGGAGAATGCTCCTCATGAAAAGCCGGAAGTACTTCCGGCGTCAAGTGGCAGCATCCGGCGGTTACTACTACCTACTCTTTGCCCACCATACACTCCGGTTATCAATCTAAGGTACTACAGCTCTTTGGGCTAAGGTGACTCTGCATTTAAAAGTGATCCTCTCTCATTTCTTTCCCAAGCAATAAGAGAAAACGAAGTGTACTGAGAAATCATCCAGTGAAAGAATTTAGCCCTAATCCCCGAAATGGTGCTTAGGGCACAATAGCTTCCAACCATATGACAGCTGTAGCTTATCCATCCACGCCATCCATATATAGCTAGCGTATAGTTAGATTATTGTGAAGCTGTGAACTGGAGTTCAGAGCACATACTCGAGCTAGTTTCATCTGAATACACCAAATTCGAGCAGGGTCGAGTATGGTTATAGTTAACCCTAAGTCCAGCTGCTATGATGGTGAAGGGGAATAGATCTTAGTATTTGATTGGTCAAAACTGATGTTAATCTGTAAAAGTTCCGATCGCCAATGAGAGTGTAGATAGGTCTTATCTCTTCCTGAGCTTGTTGATTTACGCTTTCATCACTGCATACATTTCAGGTACTTTTCCATTCAACATAAAACAGCAACGAGAAATTACCATGGCTTTTCCGTTGATCCTACCTAAGTAAGAGGCTCTTGTATCGATCAGTAGAAAATGCCCTTGGAAGCGCAATGTCTACGGAAACAAGAAGACGCCAAAACGGTCAACCACAGGCCTGCGAGCCATGTCGCAAGTCCAAGATTCGCTGTGACCACAAAAGCCCCAATTGTTCGCGCTGTGTCCTGCGCAATCTGAATTGTGTCTACCATCCTGCTCCTATGACCAAGCACAAGTCTTCATCCACGAATCACAATCCCGTACGCTTCGTGACCCCGCGTACTACCATCACGGCCCGTTCTTTCGGAACAGAGTCCTCATTGCCCTCTGTTGCAGATCCGGAAAGCTTGGAGCTTTCAGCTAGCTACGATGTAGTCGAGCGGAACCCACTATTTCAGAAGGAAGTTGATCGACACCAGACGACTCGATTCTCCGCAGTCTTCTTCGAGAACCAGGAGAGTTTTATCCCAGTAATCAGAAATGTGACGAATTCAAACTGTGAGACAGGTCGAGAGCCTGATATGACGGCCGGATCTCGCATGGAACTGGCCATCAACACCCTCATGACCTTTCCCACAGCTCGTACTTGTGACATGTTGATGACGGGTCTCCATCATATTTACGATATTTGGTTGTCCCCAACTATGATCCAGCAATGTCTAGAGCAGGTGTGGAGAGAGTACAGAAATTGTCTGGGCGTGCATCGAACACGGGAGTCAGTGTCAAAAATGGCAAATGATCTTTTTCTTAATGACAAAAAGCTTCATCCAATATCCAGCGAGAATTCTGATGCCAGTTTTGACCGCGCAGGTTGGGTGAACTGGTTTTCCGGCACCTACCTGCGGTGGGAAATGATCGGAATCCTGTTTAGCTGGGCTGGTATTGCTTTCAAACACAAACCGGAATGGGACTCAGTTTTTAAATTACCAGAGCAACAGACGCGAAATTGCAACGCTGCCGCAGACAAGATGAGAGAATGTGCCAATGCCTGTGTGAGACTTTGCGAATATCGTTTTGAAGTCAGTGATATCATGGTCATTTGCATGAAGAACAGTAGCAAATTGCAAAGTTTGATTATTAATGACGAGAGTAAGTCACAACTTCGGCTTTGAACGTGTTATGAATCTCATTTCGCCAATAGGTGATCGTATCCGAGTTGACTTTGGCACCGTGGGAAGTGCTTTCATAACAGCAGGGCTACATCGCCTGCCATCCCTTGACAAGGTCACGCCATTTTCCCAATACCGAGCATGTATCGCGTCGTCCATGTACTACCTAGACAAATGTGAGAGTTTGTTCAATGCGCGTCCACCTATGCTGAGTCGTCGTTACTGTCAATATCCACTTCCGCTCGATCTTTGCGAGGAGGATCTCTATGGAGGAAGAGAAAAACTGGCAGCTGCCTTGGCGAGGCTTGACTCGAATGGCTGGAACACAGATGGCCGAATCTATACGACAACATGGCTTAGAGCACTTTCGATGCTCAGTCCCATCAGAGAGGGAATATTGGAACTCTCACTGAGCGTGGTGGATATGCCGTTCACGAAATTAGAAGTGGAGTGAGTCGGTCTTTCTTCCAGAAATGGGTGTTTACTTCTCTCTGACTCTGATGACTTTTGCAGGAGTCTTATTATCCAATTGAGGCAGATAGTTGCTTCCTATCCTTCACACATCCAGTATCACCGTAACTCAGAATGGCCGTTGGAGCCAACCTTAGGTTTACATTCGCGAAGCGCTCACGAGATGTACATCATTACCCGTATACAGCTCGATGTATTGCAATGCCACTTCCTTCTACAGCGTCTTCTGGTCTCGCGGCAATTCAACAGCGGCCAGGAATTGTTTGATGTCGCTCAGGAGACGATATCTATCATCGTATCCCTTTGGCAGAATCGCGATCAATTACAAGAGCTTAGTTATGCTTTTAACTGGATTGTATGTTCGAGGAATGACTATTCCGGTGATTTTATGGATGCAACATTTGCTGATGTTTGTATAGACTGTATCATACGGAATGCCCTGTGCGGGAATTCTCTGTATTGAACTTCTCCGAGCGTGCAACCTTGCACCGCCTTCACCAGCAACAGATTCTTCGATGACAGCAGCTGTCCACTCGCTTGTTCAGGTTTCCCGGTCCGAGGTCGTCCAAAATCTAACCATGTTCGGAGCCGTACTTGACTGGATACGGCCTACAAATAACAATGCCCAGCTCAGTAGAAAGTTTAAGAAAGTTCTCCAGAGGATTATTGATACTGTGTTCGACTCTCTGGGCCCATTGCAGGATGCTCAAGCCCGCCCAAGATTGAATGAACATCAGACTCGAAGACAGTATGGGTTACAAGACCAGCAATCGCGAGGAAATATTTATACCACCAGCGAGCAGGATCTCGATCCTGCACAGGCCACAATCGACGACATGGATTGGCTGAACACTGTTGATTGGACACAGGGAGGTTGGCTCGAACAGAGTAACCAACTTTTTTTACACTAACCCATTTTCACGGGGTCGATGTTGAAGTCACTAACTCAAGCATATCGTACGGAGACTACACCACATATCAGCTTCCCCACAATAGGCCCATTTATCCTCACAATAATAAGAATGAAATCCGCGACTGACGATCCCTCGGAGTGTCGGAGTGGACCCCGGAGTTCAACCGGTATGTGTGTACTGGTGTCTTTTGGTTATACATTGACTACTCTACATTATCTCCAAGTTGCCAGAGGTCAAGCAAACGAACACGGAATATCTCTTTTATTGCGCACATCATTCGCACATTATGGTGCTCAAAGAATATCATTCAACCCTTCCATAATTACTGCAGTTAAATAGCCCTAACGACAGCAATGGATCGCGCTTTCCCTGTCAAGTCTCTACCATCTACTGCTCGTTGCCTTCCAGTTGAAGACTCAACTGTGCCATTTTGGCATAGAGATATCCATGAGCTACATGATCACCGGACAACAGAAGAACTTCCGGCCTCTAGCGATGTGGTCATAATAGGAGCTGGTTACGCTGGAATCAGCACAGCTTACCATCTAGTCAAAGAAGAGGCCGGTGACAGCAAGTTGTCAGTCACAATCTTAGAGGCCCGTGGCGTATGTTCGGGTGCGACAGGACGTAATGGCGGCCACCTGCGACCCGACATGTATAGTCCCATGCCGAAATTCATCGACCGAGCTGGTATCGAAAGCGCTCTCGAGGTGACGGAGTTCGAAGTCGCGCATCTAAAGGCTATCAAGTCCTTGGTCGAAAGAGAGAAAATCGACTGCGACTTTACCCTTACCAGGTCCATCGATGTTTGGTGTAACGAAGGAGATGCTATGAAGTCTATGGGAAAATATGACATGCTGGTATCCCGGAATCTGGAGTACATCAAAGACGTATTCTTCGTGCTTGGAAAGGATGCAGAGGGCATCTCCGGAGTCAAGGGAGCCAAAGCTTGCGCTTCCTTTACGGCAGCTACTCTCTGGCCGTATAAGCTGATCCTGCATCTCACCAAATTAATTCTCGAGACTGGCTTAGTCAACCTTCAAACTCATACGCCAGTGATGGCAGTTACACGGCAAACCTCCGGTGGGTTTATCATTACCACTCCACGCGGCGCAACGTTTGCTCGAAAAGTAGTTTATGCAAATAACGCCTACGTCTCGCGACTTCTTCCGCAATATAGTCAAGCCATTGTACCCTGCAAAGGATTGTGTACTCATATTTCGGTCCCGGAGGGTACAAGATCACCTTTACTCAACAATTCCTATATTGTGCGTGAACGGGAAGGGATAGTATCATATCTCATTCCACGTGCTGACGGTAGTATCGTTGTTGGGGGAGCCAATTTGAAATATTACCCCTTCTTGGAGCAGTGGTACGATAATGTGGATGATTCAACTCTCATCGAGGAAGTGAAAGATTATTATGATGGTTATATGCAGAGGAATTTTCATGGATGGGAAGAAACTGGCGCTAAAGTAGATAAATCATGGACTGGGGTTATGGGGTATAGCTGGGATTCTCTTCCTCATGTCGGTGCTTTACCAGGTGAAAGTGACCAGTACGTCCTTGCAGGCTTCAATGGACACGGGATGCCTGTCGTATACCTTTCTGCTTTGGGTATTGCTAAGATGATCAGAGATGGTGTCGATTTTAAAGATACAGGTGTACCGAGATTGTTCCAAACGACCCTAGAGAGGCTCAACAAGATCGAGAACGGTCCTGCAGGAGGAGATATACTTGCTAGGGATTCATGAGCGTGTTATACTTGAATCTCGCAACCAGGAATTTTGTACTAGAGGAATAGATCAAACCATCCAAGATCTAGAAGGTTAGGATGCAATCTCAATAATTTCTTCAGATTAGGTAGTTATTAATGGCGGTTACCCCAAGATGTGAAAATGCTTCCGGCTTAATCTGATAGACTTCTAGCCTGTACAAACTTAACAGAAGGCATCGGAGCACGCTATGTACTCTGTACATATCTCTAAAGAAGGCTTCACAGTGATTCAACACAGTATAGTCCACTTTGGGCCAGGCCCGCTCTCAAGTGTACTAAATTGCCCTAAGGTCTCCTTATCTCACGGAGTGGACTCCTGCACAACGGTTGCATTCCACTTCGGACTAGATTTTTCCCCTTTGGAACTCCTATCTCGCACCCCTGTTCTCTTTTCTGTTAGTTGATCATATTGACTATTGCTTTTCTCTGTAGACTGCTCGCAGTCTTTCCTTTGGGCCTTCGATCATATCTGAAGCCATCTTCGCTTTGATAACCACTAGCCTAGCTAACCAATGGCTTATCTGCATGGCTATTGCTTAGGCGAAGATAACCACCGTGTGGCAAGATTCGCGGCAAGGACAGCTCAAAAGTAGCGGCGTGTGCAAGCCCATAAGCTGAAGCATAATCACCTTGAGAGCCTTGCCATACTTTGTGTTACCTCCCAAGGTCAATATCTAATATCTCTTTTCTTTACATTCCTCCAAGGTTCTTCTATCGGAGTCAACTTCTAAGTCTTTCAAGACGTCCACGATGGACACCCCTTCTAACGAAAACTCGAAAACCATGGACGTATCGGCCAAAGACGAAAAGTCCACTCCCCCGGACATGGAGGCGCCTATCCAACTGGCCGATAAAAGTACCGGAGAATTCGAAGAAGTCAAGGCGTTAAGACAAGGCCTTCATCAGCGACACATTCAGATGATCGCCTTGGCTGGCACGATTGGAACGGGTCTCTTCCTCGGTTCAGGTCGAGCAATTGCTCGCTCTGGTCCGTTGGGAGCGTTCCTAGGATACCTCGTCATGGGCAGCGTTGCTGGTATCGTCACCCTAGCTGTGGGTGAAATGGGTACACTTGTTCCTCTAAATGGTGGAATCGTCCGTTATTCCGAGTTCTTTGTCGATCCGGCGTTAGCTTTTGCTAATGGCTACAATCTGGTTTATTCTTACCTTGTGTCTATTCCCGCCGAGATTGTGGCCGCATCTGTGTTGGTGCAGTTTTGGTCGGATCTAAGTAGTGCAATTTGGATCACCATCTTTGGTCTGCTCATGTTGTGCACTGCTTTGGTTTTTGTACGTGTCTATGGAGAGCTCGAGTTCTTCTTCTCCATGCTAAAGATCTTGCTGATCCTTGGTATCAACATCATGGTAAGTGCTAGTCAAATCTATAGAAACTTGGTTACTCCAAGGTCTGCTGACAAATCTGTATCAGGCTCTTGTTATTACCTGTGGTGGTGGTCCTAATCATGAATCCATCGGATTCCGTTATTGGCACAATCCTGGTCCTTTGGTCCAGTACCTCGGGATTGATGGCTCTCTTGGGCGATTCTTGGGCGTTTGGACATCATTTAACAATGCTATTTACTCCTTTTCAGGGATTGAAACAATTACAGTTGCAGCTGGAGAGACTAGGTCTCCGAGACGGGCTATTCCCCAGGCGACGAAGCGTATCTTTATTCGTATTTTTCTATTCTACAGTATGCTGCCTTCCAAAAAGAGATGCAAAAGAAAATAAACCCTATCTTGTCTGCGAATCTGACATCTTTCATCTAGTCATCTCAATCTTCATGGTTGGCCTTGTCGTGCCGTCTAATGACCCCGGACTCGATCATTCCAGTGGTACAGCATCCACATCACCATTCGTTATTGCAGCCACTCGAGCAGGGATTAAGGTAGTCCCGTCAATCATCAATGCTGTCGTTATCACCTCGGCCTGGTCCTCAGGAAACTCCAACTTACTCGGAGGTTCAAGGGTACTAGTTGGCCTGGCAATGAACGGTCGAGCTCCAAAGTTCTTCACGCGGCTCAACAAATTCTCAGTCCCCTGGATCGCGATTTCCCTCTACGGCTTGTTCATGTGTCTGGGATACATGTCACTGTCCTCAACCGCAAGCACAGTGTTTGACTGGTTGCAAGACCTTGTCTCCATTACCACCCTGACAAACTGGTTGACTATTCTGGTCACGTACCTTCGTTTCTACTACGGTTGCAAGAAACAGGGAATCTCCCGAAAGTCTCTACCGTGGGCGGCTCCGATGCAGCCGTATATCAGTTGGGCTGCGCTGGTTCTGCTCACCATCCTCCTTATCACAGGCGGCTACTCGACCTTTATTAAGGGGCACTGGGACAATGAGACGTTCGTCTCCTCTTATATCAATATCCCTCTTTTTCTGATCCTTTATTTTGGATACAAGTACATTTGCAAGACAAAGATTGTAGCTTTGGAAGATATCCCTATTCAGCCCTTCATTGACGTTGCCAATCGGAATATTGAGCCACCGCCGAAGCCTAAGAAAGGACTTAACAAACTCAACATCTTGTGGGAATAGCAGTAGGCAAGGCTTCGCTGCTGGTTTATTGAGTCTGGTTACTTCTCCCTTGTACCGGCTTTTTCTTTCTTTCTTTTTTTCTTACCTTCTTTTTTTCTTCTTTTTTGCCCTGCAGGTTCTAAGATGTTTTTCTGATAGGAAATCGGCATATGAAACTTGCACGATTAGTATAGGATAGGAATTCTAGTTACTTTGTCGACTAGTTCTTTAGTTTGATGTATAAGTCATTTTTAGAGCATACAGTTCGCTTTCTAGATTACATTCCTCAGAAGGTAGATGCCAGAAGTCCTTCAGAAATGACTACAGTACGCGGGCAACTAGCGTGAAAATACAAGCATACCACGAGACTGACATCTCAAATCACTCTCTCATTTGAGATTGTAACATGATTGATAATAACCCAGAAGTATAAGCTAGAAAAGACTTGAACATCCTCGTTATCTATTTATTGCCTAATTAGGCAATAATTTTCTGACGGAGTTGAGTGGGGACTCCGACTTTGCGGAGTCCTTATGGAGTTGAGAAGACAGATAAGGCATTAGCTTTAGAGCCGTACATCTGTCACCGGATTGACTTGCCGGTCAATGAAACCTATCGAGCAGAACTGAGTCTATTGACTGGAATAGTATTCTCGGAATTTGGGTATCTTCAGGTTGGGGTCTAGTCTTCAAAAACTAAAGGCTAGCAATACACGCGCATATAAGGTCGATTAGCGTTTCCAACAATTGATCTGTAAGAAAAGGTATTCTCACTTTTCACAAACTTTTTTCGTCTATCGTTCAATATAGCTTGTGCTGCAACATGGCCTCCCCGAAGAAACATATCGTCTTCGACGTCGTGGGCACCTGCGTGTCATTTGATGCCTTTTTCGATAGTATTGAACAAGCCATTGGACCGAGACTTCTGGCACATAATGTGACGTCTAAATTCTTCGGATTTGCGTGGATGCAAACTGCCGAACTAGAACATACGATGCTCCGCATGTCCCAGCGAGAGAAGCCGTATGCGGAAATGTTCAAGGCACTCTTCTACCGCGTTCTATATATGGCTGGCATCGACAACCCGAGATCGTTCGCAACCGATGAAGAAAGAGATATGTGTCACGCTGGTTATTCCAGATTAGAACTGCGCCCGGACTGCAAAGAGATGATTGAGAAGCTAAGAGACAATGGCTTCACTGTCTGGTGCTTGACTACGGGTGATGCACAAAGGGTCGGTGGCTACTTCAAACGTGCGGGCTTTGACATGCCCGCCGAAAATCTTGTCTCATGTCACGATTTCCTCAAGCATGGAGCCCCGGATTCGTATCCTCTAGAATTTTTTAAGCCATCCATGAGCTCTTATAAGCACATGCTAGAGAAATTTGCTCCCACGGATCAAAAATGGTTCGCTGCAGCGCATATGTGGGATGTCAGCGCTGCTGTCAAGGCCGGGTAAGCTGCATTCTTGTGACAGAGGATATATATGGAAGTTAACTTTACATGTCCCGTACAGCTTCCGAGGCGCCTACTGTTCGATCTATGAGAAAGAGTCCTGCATTGAGGTATACGATACCAAGATGGATGCTATGGCTGATAGTCTGTCCAAAATGGCGGACAAGATCATTGCTGTATCTTCTCATACTTGAGTCGTGACTGGAATAGGGGAGAATCAGACAGGATTATAATTTATAAGACCATCGCACAGCAATGACAACCAATTATCTAAGTAGTAGAATCCAAGAAGATCTCCGTTACACTTCCAAATGTTCAAAAGCTGCTAGCTGCTATAGGGATATTCTGCTACACTTGGATATGCAACCACCTAAGCATCAACTTCTAGCATACCGCCATAGATCCATATACTTTGTTGAATCCTTCTTCCTGAGCCTGAGGAAACTCAAAGAATTACTGTACTTTTTAATATTGCTCGGCCCGGCGTTGTAAACTAACCTCATATTCCAGGTGGTCGGGCTAGAGCCCTCACCGAGTTCGACAAGCGGCACTTGAAGCTATTCACAAGTTCCGAAGTCCACGGTTGCTATAGCCACGGATACTCTGCCCCAAGTTAAGCCGAACATGAGAATTCTCCTTTTTCATAAAAACTTGTATCGGTTTGTACGTGGAGAACGTTGGGCACCCTTTTCGACTAGTATGTTGGAAATTTATGCAATCCAATCCCAGCATGGACGTCAAGCATGATTAATAATGGAAGTAGTAGCTTGTACTAGTTACCTAGGTACAAGTTGATTCAGCTAGATAAGTATATGATTTTCTCGTTTCAAATACAATCATCCTTCTCTCCGAGTATACAGTCTGCCCTACCTGCAAAGCATTGACAACCTTATTCTCCTAGAAGCTGTTCTTTCGGATCTTTGGTTTGGGCTATTTACTTTATCCTCTTGGATACGTTGACTTGCCTACTTGTACCAGTGATTGTGTGCTATCCTAGTTCAAATATCCTGGATCTGTCAACACATCATGTTTGAAAAACCTCTTGTGCTTGTAACAGGTGGGACAGGTTTTCTGGCAACATGTGTGATTGCTTTTCTCTTCTGGCGGGGATATCGCGTACGTACTACTGTGCGTTCGCTCCAACACGGCGAAGAGATCAAGAAACGCCTGCACGAAGCAGAAATTAGCAAGGAGCAGATATCTTCGCTAGAAGTAGTTGAGGCAAATCTTCTGAGCGACGACGGCTGGATTGATGCCATGAAAGATGTGCAATACGTCCAACATGTCGCATCACCTTTTCCAGGTGGTCTTCCGAAGCACGAGGATGAATTGATTAGACCTGTTCGTGAAGGTACATTTCGAGTCCTTCGTCATGCTGATGATGCAGGATCAGTCATTCGTGTTGTATTAACAAGTAGTGCCGCAGCAAATGGGCTCAGCCGGTCATCCACATAGCACTACGGAATTGCAAAGCTTTACTGAACAGGATTGGGGCAATCCTGATTCTAGCGATATTGTGGTATACCCTAAATCAAAAATATTAGCCAAGCAAGCAGCATGAGTGTTTATAGAGGACACCAACCCTGAATTAACCACAATGAACCCGGTTCTGTTACTAGGTCCAACCCTGAATGCACATACAGGTACGAGTTTACGAGCTGTGGAGAGTTGTTAGACGGCAATATCTTGGGCCTCCCTCGTATTGGTTTCAGTGTTGTCGCCGTACGTGACTGCTAATATGCATGCTATGGCTATGGCACATTCAATCGCAAACAAACAACGATTCCTATGCGTTAGCGAAGTCGCGTCTCAATGCTAGATATCGCCAAAATATTGAAGAAGAACCTAGGATCCGAGGCCTACAAAGTCCCAACACTTGCGTTACCAAACGTCCTTATTCGAATTGGTGTAATTTTCCTTCCGATTTCTCATCTTATTGTCCCGAATTAGGGGATTCTGACAGCCTTCAGCAACACCAAAGCCAAAGAAGTCTTGAATGGGTGAGCCTATATACCACCGAACAAACGATTGCGGCGTCAGCGGAGAGTCTTCTCAGGTACAAAGCTGTCAGAATATGAAGAGGTCAAGGCTGCAAGCGCATATTCTTCCCAAACTTTAACTTTCCGTGTTAAGGTCAATGGATGATTTGAATCAGATGAAAGAAAGATTGCGACGTCGCATATCTCATCGCACTGGAGATTATGGGACTGAGCAGTTGCCCCTTTTTCCTTCTACCCTATACTGTATTACAGACTGTGTTCTTCAATCAAGTAATTCAAGTCTCTTTTTTTTTTTTTTGTTTTTTTTTTTTCGCGTACTTCGACGACTAGACTGTGAAGGGATTCTGAGGGAAAGAAAAGAAATAGATTCTTTGTGAATTCAACGTATCAAGCAATTTCAATTCCAATCTTGCCTTGATAGTTCCCTATGAGCATATATCTATAGGCCTCCTTAGCCTGTTCTAATGGAAACACACGATCCACCACAGGTCGTAATTGATCCAAATTCGCCTCAATTGCCCTGCACATCTCTTCCATCTGCGTGCGACTCCCAACCCACAGTCCCCTTGCCGTGAAGAGTCTCATCCATGTATCCAGCAGGGACGGCATTCCATCCCCTTCACCTCCAACAAAGCCAACCACGCTGATTAAGCCATCCAGTTTAACACTCTCAACACTCTGTCGCATGGTACTGGGTCCAGCAACCTCCACCACCATGTCCACTCCATCCCCGCCGGTCAACTCTCGCGCCTTGGTGCCCCAATCCACCACTTCCCGGTAATTGATGATGTGATCTGCCCCAAGCCTTTTCAGTAACTTCGCTTTCTCCGGGGAACTAGTGGTGGCAATAACTCTAGCACCGACTGCCTTTGCAAACTGTACGGCAAAGATACTCACACCACCTGTTCCCTGCGTCAGAACCCACTGTCCGGCCGTCAGTAACTTCCCAGGTAGTCCGAACAGGGCATTCCATGCAGTGAGTCCCGCGCAGCTCAAGGTTGCCGCCTCTACAAAGCTTAGTCCTTCGGGCATCCGCACGAGCCCTTGTTCATCAAAGGCACCGATCGAGCGTAGGGTTCCGTCGACTGAAGCACCAATCCCATACTTCATGGTTTCACGGGTAATGGAGCCCGCTATATGTTGCTGAATGAGCATTGTGATTACTTTATCGCCGGGTTGGAAGCGGGTGACGTGCTTCCCGGTTGCCAGGACGGTGCCGGCTCCGTCAGAACCCGGTATGACATTCGGTTTGACGGACCAGGGGTATTTACCTTGGGCGATGGTAATATCGCGAAACTGATGGTGTTCGTTAGTCATCGGTTGGATCAGACATTGCTGTGATACGCACGTTTAAAGACGCTCCTTGGACTAGGAGACAGATTAGTGTCATCCCCAGAGTTGAGGCTCTGTATACGATGATGCTTACTTTTAACGAGCACTTGATTATCTCCCAGTGTGGACACGAGCTCCTCTTCACTGAATTTTAGGGAATCTAAACCAACCTGGCCAATGACTGTCCATTGTTTCACAGTTTGGGAGATTGCCTGAGACATGCTTATATGTGTTTGCTGCACTGAGGGTTGATAAAGGGGGCCTTCGTGGTACACTCTTTTGATCTTGATCTATACTATCCAGGAAAGGGCAAGAAGGAAAAGAAGCAAATAGGATACTGTAGATGTTTCCAATATTAATAAATATGTTCACAGAAATCTGAACCTGAGCCAAGTTATGTAATTTGTAAATAGTCTCCGAAGGCTGGGAGTTATTTCTCCACGGTGGAACAATGATCCCAGTCTTTATGGAGAGGATAGAGAAATCGGATAGACTCTAAAGGCTTGATTTATAAGCACCTGCAACGATCAAATGTTATAAAGTGGAAGGTACAACTTCAAAATCCCTCTTCCATAGCCTACAAATTTGTCTTTCCTCACGAAATTCCTTTAGGTACTTTATGCGAACGGATTTTAAAGCGAAGATGCTAGTGATCAGTGGGCGATCTGTTGGAGTCTACGCCAGTCGAATAATCTTACTGGGTGAAAATGAGTACATCTTCTTGGCCCAACAGAGATTGCACCACGATCGCTGAACTGGACTGAGTATAGAGTCGTGGCATGTTGAGCCGATTTAGCGTTGCCCATATGCCGTTCGTTTACCTAGGTAATACTAAAAAATCACCTTACCAATACATATTGCATATAGAACGCCTGATAATTGCCATGGTTGTCTCCTTTCTCTACCTGTATTCAAATTGTGCCTCTTGAGCTATACGGTTCCTCTTCTCTTTGACTGACAGCAAGCGATCAAAAACCTTTTCTAGCCTGACTATAGCCCCCTTGGCAATTTGATAGTGGACGACTATCCTTCCACTCATCAATTTAACTCCTTCCTCCTTGCCCACACGGATGAGCTCGTCCGCTGTGATACCGCTATACGACAAATCTAACCAGACCATGTTTGTTTCAACTGGTCGACTGACCGTGCCGCCGCGACTGAGCCACATATCCTCAATGGTCTTGGCCTTCTTGTGCGTTTCTCGCAACCGGCCGCCTTCGCCATTGGGGCCCTTGCCGAAATTCTCTTCCACCGCAACGCGGGCAGCCGCGCAAATGATCCCGGCTTGTCGGATGCCTCCGCCGATGCTCTTCCTCACCCATCTACAGTGATCGAGTATCTCTTTCGGACCAACGATAATGCTCCCTATGGGAGCGGCCAGGCCCTTGGAGAAGCATATTTGCGCGGTATCGAAGCATTCTAAAAAGTCGGTCAAGGAACCAGCTCCAGCGGCTACTACCTCCCAAAGTCTTGCACCGTCTAGGTGCATCTTGATACCGTTGGAGCGAGCAAACGCGGATATCCGGCAGATCTCCTCCAGCGGAGTTATGACACCACCCAGGGTATTCTCCAGCGAGATGACGCGGGTCGGAGAGACATGTATATTGTTACTGATGACTGCAGTTTGCTTGATATCCTCTAAGGTCAGGTACTGTCCTTTGGCCGGAATACACGGTTGCATGTGCGCCTGAGATAAAGATGAGCAGCCACCAGCCTCCGAAGTGAGGATGTGAGATCGATGATGGCAGAGAATTGCGTGAGGTGGTTGCGTCAAAAGCGAGCGGAGAGCGATCTGATTTCCCATCGTTCCCGACATGACCAGGAGGCTGTCCTCCTTGCCTGTTAACTCAGCCATGAACTTCTCAAATTCCGTCGTTGTTGGATCTTCTTGGTAGCAATCATCCATCAACGTTGTTTGCGCGATCGCTTGCAGCATGGAAAAAGTTGGTGTCGTGATGGTGTCTGTCCGGAAGTCATAAGCTGCAGGCCCAGGACCAGACCAGACGCTCGACACTCTAATCTGCTCAGCCATTTGATCATTTTCATCTTTGATGAGGGACATGTCCACGCTACCCATGATGAAAGAATAATCAGTTGTATCGTAGTTGGTTTCAAACTTTCTGGGTCAAGCTGGTTATCAGAAAAGGGGAGCAGAGAACGGAAACGGAGCGAAACACAGATATGTTCCAAGACCCTGAAGAGCCATTCCTGAGCCATTCGGAATTGGATAGATAATTAATCTTCATCTCTTTGTTCTGTATCTCCCCTACTCCGCTCTAGTTATCAATCCGGGATGAGTTCTCGGAGTTGATGTTCCATAATGAGCATAGTTACATAGTACGCCGTCGGACTTGCCGGTCACTACCGGTTCAAACCCGGTCTGGTTATTGTATGGAACATCAGTTAACATGATATGAACTCAACTTTATTTTGCCTGGCTGTATATCGTTGACACACGGACGGAAAAGAAACTTCTCATTTAAAATATCGTGATACCTAGTTAATTTGAAGCTTGATTACCAATGCCACACAAAAAGGAATTTATATTTTAAAAGCAGTTCCTGCGATTAGGACATGAAGTACGTGTATGACCAATTACATGACAATCACAACATGTTGGATGCCGTCTGCGAAGTCTCTCACTTTCCTGTACAGAAGGCTACCATTCGTGCCATTGTCTGTGGGATAAAGAGGCTCTGAAGCCAGTCAAGTCCTATCTCATCTGTAGTCTGCCTATTAGGACTGCAATTGATACGCTAATCTGGTTTTCTGGCATTCTCATCGAACTAACTCTTCTGCTTGTGTTGTGCTTCAAGATGATATAAGGAGGTAAGACTTCACCAGTTGTTCGGACTGCTGTTTCAATGCCAGTGACCTATTCTCGCTGGCTAGGTTGAATAAGTTTAGGATCCCCGGTGGTTTGAGCGCCAGTAATAACTTCAGCTGTTGCTATAGTCTACCACTGCACAGCCTATTTCATCGAAATTATAGATATCATCTTGGACAATTCCGTATTCAGCAATTGTAACCCGAACTCGTTCTAACCACTCGCTCAGTATCGTGGGATCTTCGCATAAAGCTCGTTGATGATGATATTTTCGAGTATATCGAGTTTTAACCTCAGGATGTCGATTAATGAATGTGTGAACCCAGTTTACAGCAACTCGTTACTTTCTCGGATTCGAATTTCGATTTACAAGCAGAAGATTAGCGAAATCAGTGACCATTGCAGGCCGAGGGGGATATCCGCGCTTGTCTAAAGAAAGTATCCGTTTTATAAGTGTCTTTTGTTCATTGTCGGTCAGTCTCTTCTTCATAGCATTAGCAACAGCTTGTGGTTTAACACCATGAAGTCTTCCATGCAATGTATATTTTGGTACCCCAAAAACATTTGCAGCTGGTCCTTTTATTTTTCTGTTTTTGAGGTCAGATATTCCTTGTTCAATCATTCACTCTTGAAAAACGTGCTTCCGGGCATTTTTATGGTGATTTGAGGCCATTGTTGTGTGTTCAAATTTGCAATCGCTATGTAGTAGGCGAGAATTTTGGGCGGTGTCTGGATGACCCGTGGAGTACCGTAACGTAATCGGCAAGCGAGTTGGCCACTTCTTCTCAAAAACGCGCTCTATATTGATTCTACATAATTCAACACGTCAATATGTCACCAATTCGCAATAGAAATTCAAAAAATTCAGCTGAACAAGAGGGACAAATCTTGTAGCTATTTCCGATTTTAAAAATGGAAAAATACGTTGTGTATGACAAGCAGCAGAGATCTATAATATCTCGCGGTCAACTCTTCAAAACAGACTAAATGGCATCGCATATCGAGCTGAAACACGCGCCAACGGTCATAAGTTGACTCAATTTGAGGAGGAATCGTTTGTCAAATGGATACTCGATCTAGATAAACGTGGATTACCTCCTCGACACTCTTGTATGAGAGATGGCTGATTATCTTCTTTCACAACGCGCGAGCCAACAGGTTGGAGAGAAATGGGTATATAATCTCATTCAACGTCGCCCAGAGATCGAATCAAAATTTTCACGGAAATATAACTACGAGCGTGCTAAATGCGAAGATCCGAAGATAATCCAAGAATATTTTGATCGCGTACGAAAGGTATATTAGAATGTGGAATCTTGCCGGAGGATATCTACAATTTTGATGAGACTGGCTTTGCTATGGGATTCTGTGTGACTGCAAAGGTTATCACTGGAAGTGATCGATATGCTCGGCCGAAGCTATTACAGCCTGGTAATCGAGGATGGGTAACTGCAATTGAAGCAGTTGGTTCGATTGAATGGGCCTTGCCTTCGTACGCCATTTTCAAGGCAAAGAAATACACTCGATTAGGCTGGTTGAGGATCTCAATGTTAGCGATAATGGATGGACAACAGATAAGATTGGATTAGAATGGCTTAAAACTCATTTTATTCCTCTTACCGATGGCCGTACATTGGGGAAATATCGGATGTTGATTCTTGATGGTCATGGAAGCCATTTAACTCCTGAATTTGATCGGATATGCACTGAGAATAATATTATTCCAGTCTGTATGCCTCCTCATTCCTCACATCGTTTACAGCCTCTTGATGTTGGCTGTTTTGCTGTTTTAAAGCGACATTATGGACAGCTTGTTGCGCAGCGGATGAGGCTTGGATTCAATCATATCGATAAAATCGACTTTC